>NW_027176361.1:440000-470000 GCF_023349555.1 Cebidichthys violaceus
ATGTCTAGTGTTCATTATAATAATACCAGTATGTCCAGTGTTCATTATAATAATACCAGTATGTCTAGTGTTCATTATAATAATACCAGTATGTCTAGTGTTCATTATAATACCAGTATGTCTAGTGTTCATTATAATAATACCAGTATGTCCAGTGTTCATTATAATAATACCAGTATGTCTAGTGTTCATTATAATAATACCAGTATGTCTAGTGTTCGTTATAATAATACCAGTATGTCTAGTGTTCATTATAATACCAGTATGTCTAGTGTTCATTATAATACCAGTATGTCTAGTGTTCATTATAATAATACCAGTATGTCTAGTGTTCATTATAATAATACCAGTATGTCTAGTGTTCGTTATAATAATACCAGTATGTCTAGTGTTCATTATGATAATACCAGTATGTCTAGTGTTCATTATAAAAGACAGACAGACAGGGAGACAGAGACACAGAGAGAGAGAGAGTCAGACAGACAGACAGAGAGAGACAGAGAAATGAAGAGCGGCAGAGATGCTGATGCAGTTGCCGTAGTAACAAGTAGGCCTTGAGAGCCCCCGTTACCTGGCAACTGACATCACCGGATAGAGGAGGAGCCAGTGATTCATAAATACACCAGCCTACATGACCCACAATGCACCTCTCCCTCAGACATCTGTGTGGTGTGTGGTGTGTTATGCTAGTAGCTGCTAGATCTGACTCCAGATTATACGACTAAACCAAGGCTAAAATACCAGTAAATATACGACCAAACCAAGGCTAAAATACCAGTAAATATACGACCAAACCAAGACTAAAATACCAGTAAATACACGACTGAGCCAGGGCTAAAATACCAGTAAATATACGACCAAACCAGGGCTAAAATACCAGTAAATATACGACCAAACCAGGGCTAAAATACCAGTAAATATACAACCAAACCAGGGCTGAAATACCAGTAAATATACGACCAAACCAGGGCTGAAATACCAGTCAATATACGACCAAACCAGGGTTAAAATACCAGTAAATATACAACCAATCCAGGGCTAAAATACCACTAAATATACGACCAAACCATAGCTAAAATACCAGTAAATATACGACTGAACCAGGGTTAAAATACCAATAAATATACGACCAAATCAGGGCTAAAATACCAGTAAATATACGACCAAACCAGGGTTAAAATACCAGTAAATATACGACCAAACCAAGGCTAAAATACCAGTAAATATACGACCAAACCAGGGCTAAACACACCAATAAATATACGACCAAACCAGGGCTAAACACACCAATAAATATACGACCAGACCAGGGCTAAACACACCAATAAATATACGACCAGACCAGGGCTAAAACACACCAATAAATATACGACCAGACCAGGGCTAAACACACCAAGAAATATACGACCAGACCAAGGCTAAAATACACCAAGAAATATACGACCAAACCAGGGCTAAAATACACCAAGAAATATCTGACCACACCAGGGCTAAAATACCAGTAAATATACGACCACACCAGGGCTAAAATACCAGTAAATATACGACCAAACCAAGGCTAAAATACCAGTAAATATACGACCAAACCAAGGCTAAAATACACCAAGAAATATACGACCAAACCAAGGCTAAAATACACCAAGAAATATACAACCAAACAGGGCTAAAATACACCAAGAAATATCTGACCACACCAGGGCTAAAATACACCAAGAAATATCTGACCACACCAGGGCTAAAATACCAGTAAATATACGACCAAACCAAGACTAAAATACCAGTAAATACACGACTGAACCAGGTTTAAAATACCAGTAAATATACGACCAAACCAAGGCTAAAATACCAGTAAATATACGACCAAACCAGGGCTAAAATACCAGTAAATATACGACCAAACCAGGGCTAAAATACCAGTAAATATACGACCAAACCAGGGCTAAAATACCAGTAAATATACGACCAAACCAGGGCTAAAATACCAGTCAATATACGACCAAACCAGGGCTAAAATACCAGTAAATATACGACCACACCAGGGCTAAAATACCAGTAAATATACGACCAAACCAGGGCTAAAATACCAGTAAAAATACGACCAAACCAGAGCTAAAATACCAGTAAATATACAACCAATCCAGGGTTAAAATACCAATAAATATACGACCAAATCAGGGCTAAAATACCAGTAAATATACGACCAAACCAGGGTTAAAATACCAGTAAATATACGACCAAACCAAGGCTAAAATACCAGTAAATATACGACCAAACCAGGGCTAAACACACCAATAAATACACTACCAAACCAGGGCTAAACACACCAATAAATATACGACTAGACCAGGGCTAAAACACACCAATAAATATACGACTAGACCAGGGCTAAAACACACCAATAAATATACGACCAGACCAGGGCTAAAACACACCAAGAAATATACGACCAGACCAAGGCTAAAATACACCAAGAAATATACGACCAAACCAAGGCTAAAATACACCAAGAAATATACGACCAAACCAGGGCTAAAATACACCAAGAAATATCTGACCAGACCAGTGCTAAAATACACCAAGAAATATACGACCAAACCAAGGCTAAAATACACCAAGAAATATACGACCAAACCAAGGCTAAAATACACCAAGAAATATACGACCAAACCAGGGCTAAAATACACCAAGAAATATCTGACCAGACCAGTGCTAAAATACACCAAGAAATATACGACCAGACCAGGGCTAAAATACACCAATAAATATACGACCAAACCAAGGCTAAAATACACCAATAAATATACGACCAGCCCAGGGCTAAAATACACCAAGAAATATACGACCAGACCAGGGCTAAAATAACTAGTAAATATACGACTAAACCACTAAACCTTACGTTTCCCATGTGAAATATAATAAAAGTATGGAGTCCCAAAGTTGATAGTATTCATTATAGCGCTTGTGGACAAGAGCTTCATCTTGTGCCAATGATTCAATGGAACAAGATATTTTAGGTATAATCTTGTTTGCAGATATTATTGATCTTGTCCACAGACGTCGTTCGCTCGATATAGTGTGAAAATGTTCTTCCTCTTATAAATATATATAAATATAATATAAATATAAAATTATATTTTTTGAGATATCTTTTTCAAATGATGAAGTTTGAACATGAGAACAAACAAATCTTTCTAAATAATTTTAACGCAGCCTACAACCACAAATTTTAAACTGTGTTGTTCAACTGCTGTCATTCATGCGCTAACATTACGTGAAAAAAGTCGCATTGCAAAAGTCTCTTCATGTACGATCTTTGCATCTATACAGTGTTTTATTTGTTACCTATTAGACGGTTTGGTGCCATGACTCTCTTACTTACCTCCATTTCACTTATGTACAATAAGAATAGTACGTTTACTGAGAGGAAGTGAATGAATGCAACAGATCAGAGTGACAGAGCATTTTACAAACACCACAAGGAGAACGAGACGCGACCTGTTGCACTTAATTTTAATTCAAACAGATTGTTACGGATCTATGTTTGTTTTCTTATTTTTAATTTGGACAAAACGCAACTGCATCATTTGAAATGTCTAAAAAAACAACATGTTTTTCCACATGTGCTGAAGTGAATGTCCTGGCTACAGCCCTGCTAACAGCTAGCTACAGGCTGGAGCTAGCCTGAGTTAACATACATGCTAATGTGGCCACGCTAACCACACACACACACACATACACACACAGATACACACAAGTGAAAAGAGAGAGAGAGACGCAGGGTATTGAATGAAAACATGACGAAAGCAGCAAACACACAGACAAGAAAACCGGCTTTGATGGTTTATGAGGACATGTACACACACACACACACACACACACACACACATGTTTTATGAGGACACGTGTGTCCTCATAAAACATGTGTGTGTGTATCTGTGTGTGTGTTTTAGCGGATGCATGCGAGCGGTCTGCTCTTACCTTGGTGGTGACAATGCAGAGGCAGTCCATATCCACACACACACACACACACTCACACACACACACACTCACACACACACATTTTCACACACACTCACACACTCATGCTTGATGTCTCTCTCTCTCTCGCTCTCTCGCTCTCTCTCTCTCTCTCTTTGTCGCCCTCCCCCTCTTTCTCTCCTCGTCCGTCTGTCTGTCCTCGCTCGCCCGCTCGCCTCCTCTATCCTCCGTCTGCCAGCACCGGGCGAGCGAGAGGGGGGGAAGGGGGGGGCAGATGAGGAAGACTGGTGGGTTTTTTTAGGGGGGGGGGGGGGGGCGGGAGGGGGGTGTACCTCCTTGAGTCACTCGCTGGTTGATGAGAGGAGGAGGAGGAGGAGGTGGGGGTTGGGCTCCTGTTGCCATGGTGTTATGCAGCTGTTGCTCCGGTAATGCTGCTGCAGCTGTTGCTAGGTAACAGCGATGGGTGTTGCCATGTGCATTAGAGATGTGAGTGTGTGTGTGTGTGTGTGTGTGTGTGTTCTTACCTGCCCAGGTGTGTGCGGTGGGCTCGTCGTCTGGTTCTCACAGACCGTCAACTCGTAGAACTCCTGTATGTCTGTAACACACACACACACACACACACACACACACACACACACACACACACACACAAATTCACACATAAACACACACACACACACATTAGTTCACCGTTTTTAGTCTTTGGCCAATCATATCGCTTCTTCATCAGTAATGGAATGTTACAAAGTACATTTACACAATTACTGTACAAATTAGATTTACTTTTACTTTATTTGAGTCTTTCTACTTCACTACATTTATCTGACATTTTTAGTTCATTATTTTGTTAATAATGTTAATTTATTAGTGATAACGTTGGTAATCTTAGTATTTTATTATTAATGTGAATATATTAGTAATAATGTTGATAATGTTAATTAATCAGTCATAATGTCAATATTGTTAATGTTAATATATGTTTTTACTGTGTATATACATGTCTATGTATTTGTAATATTTAATTAATATTTATTGATTAACTTGAATCTGATTGATCTTTGGTTTATGTAATCATAGAGTCAGTTAAAGAGATAAAGAGACACTCAGGAGTAATCCCTGCATGTGAGGTAATGATACTGTCCAATTATTGAGCGGTGATTTGCTGTGATGTCTCACTTATGACACCATTCATTCCATATGATCACATGCAGAGTGTGAGTTATGTGTGCGTGTGTGTGTGTGTGTGTAACATGTGTGTGTTACCCAGCAGGGCCTGGAACAGGTCACTTTGGAAGATGTTCAGCAGTTTTTCAGCGCGACCCTTGACCCCTTCAGCAGCTCCGACCTGACAGGCCTCCATCGCCTGCAGAGCACGCTCAGTATCTGTGGAGAACATCAAACTTTACTGGATTTCTTCTCAACAACAATAAACTGTCATTTAAACACACAGGAACGTCCTCATATAGGTATATATGTATCAACCAGTCCAGACTGTAACAACTCCAACATGAAACAATGTATCAACCAGTCCAGACTGTAGTAACTCCAACATGAAACAATGTATCAACCAGTCCAGACTGTAGTAACTCCAACATGAAACAATGTATCAACCAGTCCAGACTGTAACAACTCCAACATGAAACAATGTATCAACCAGTCCAGACTGTAGTAACTCCAACATGAAACAATGTATCAACCAGTCCAGACTGTAACAACTCCAACATGAAACAATGTATCAACCAGTCCAGACTGTAGTAACTCCAACATGAAACAATGTATCAACCAGTCCAGACTGTAACAACTCCAACATGAAACAATGTATCAACCAGTCCAGACTGTAACAACTCCAACATGAAACAATGTATCAACCAGTCCAGACTGTAACAACTCCAACATGAAACAATGTATCAAGCAGTCCAGACTGTAACAACTCCAACATGAAACAATGTATCAACCAGTCCAGACTGTAGTAACTCCAACATGAAACAATGTATCAACCAGTCCAGACTGTAGTAACTCCAACATGAAACAATGTATCAACTAGTCCAGACTGTAGTAACTCCAACATGAAACAATGTATCAACCAGTCCAGACTGTAACAACTCCAACATGAAACAATGTATCAACCAGTCCAGACTGTAACAACTCCAACATGAAACAATGTATCAACCAGTCCAGACTGTAACAACTCCAACATGAAACAATGTATCAACTAGTCCAGACTGTAGTAACTCCAACATGAAACAATGTATCAACCAGTCCAGACTGTAACAACTCCAACATGAAACAATGTATCAACCAGTCCAGACTGTAACAACTCCAACATGAAACAATGTATCAACCAGTCCAGACTGTAACAACTCCAACATGAAACAATGTATCAACCAGTCCAGACTGTAACAACTCCAACATGAAACAATGTATCAACCAGTCCAGACTGTAGTAACTCCAACATGAAACAATGTATCAACCAGTCCAGACTGTAGTAACTCCAACATGAAACAATGTATCAACTAGTCCAGACTGTAGTAACTCCAACATGAAACAATGTATCAACCAGTCCAGACTGTAACAACTCCAACATGAAACAATGTATCAACCAGTCCAGACTGTAACTATTGCTATTAACCACCAGTTCATACATTGCAAAATGTGTCTGATTGAAGGACATTTTAAAATGTCTCATTAAATAGTTGTTCAGAACAGAAATGTTAAAAACTGACTCTTCATTTTTAAAATCGTCCATATTCCAGCAGAGGGTGCTGCAGCCCCCTCAGTCAGTGTTGATGAGAGATACAGTTGTGTAGTCTGTGTGCTGCTGAGTTCTTATCTTGTCAGTCAGTCAGTTCAGAAGTTTAAAGTGCATTTTACTTAAAGAAGTGACTTTGATGTTTATTCAGACATTACTGGAACGGTTATGTAAATGAGATGAATACTAACATGTTTGCCAGATAAAGTGTATTTACAGCAGCAGCAGCAGTAGTAGTAATAGTACGAGTAGTAGTAGTAATCTTAGTGGTAGCAGTAGTAATAACTTTGCCAGTATCAAAAGTGTTAATAGATGCAGCAGAAGTACTACCTTATCAATAGTATAAATAATAGCAATAGTTGCAGTATTAGTGTTAGCAATCGCAGTAACTTTAGCAGTTCCAGCAGTAGTACTGTCATTGTAAGTCTTGTAGCAGTAGTGGTAGTAGTAATATTAGTAGCAACTTTAATTGTAGTAGTAGTAGCCAATGCAGTATTGCATGTATAATTTATTGTGCAACCCATACACCTTTAGTAGAAGCAGTAGAAGTAGACGTTGTCAGTAGCAGTGTAGTAACTTAAACAGTAGTTGTAGTAGTAGTAGCAGTAGTACTATGAGTTGTACAGGTAACATTACACAGAGAGAAATGAATGTCACTGATGACGTGATGAGAACAAACTGAAGAGGAAGACGAGTGAAGAACAAGAACAAATGACAAACAGACACAATACAAGAAGTACACACGTGTACAAACAATAATAAACACACACAGATACACACTGTGCGTATGTTTGTTATAAAAACGTCTCACCTTCTCTCTTCAGCGGCATGTCGTCTCTCTGATCCACACAAATCCTCTTTAGGGATTTTACAAACACACACGTTGCATGCTGGGTAATGAAGTCCTAATCCCATCAGCCCTCTGTGACACAGATAAGTACTCACCGTGGCCCCGCCCTCCTCCTGCTGTCACACCACAGGATTGGACGATGCTGTCAGTCCCAGTTTGATTGACAGCTCTGTTAAACTGACTCATAATTGTTTTGAATTCTGATCTGAAGAGAAATATAAACATAAAATATAAACAGTCAGAACATAAAGCTGCATTTTAAAAAACTAAATATGAAAATACAGCTTAATGATGTTGTTTATTCATGATTGATTTATTAGTGTCAATGGACCCGAACCACTAGACTACTGGGAATCAAACCAGGGACCCGCTGTGGGATGGACCCGAACCACTAGACTACTGGGAATCAAACCAGGGACCGAACCACTAGACTACTGGGAATCAAACCGGGGACCGAACCACTAGACTACTGGGAATCAAACCGGGGACCGAACCACTAGACTACTGGGAATCAAACCGGGGGCCCGCTGTGGGATGGACCCGAACCACTAGACTACTGGGAATCAAACCGGGGACCCTCTGTGGGATGGACCCGAACCACTAGACTACTGGGAATCAAACCGGGGGCCCTCTGTGGGATGGACCCGAACCACTAGACTACTGGGAATCAAACCAGGGACCGAACCACTAGACTACTGGGAATTATGTGCAAAACATAAATAAATGAAATAAAGTCAACAAACTAGTTAAATGGTTTAAGTTGAGTGAAGGAAAAGTTAATTGAACACACAAAGTGTTTCTCTAATCAACATGAACTGATCAGTTTGAGTAAAATCAATAATCTACATGAACAGGTGTTCTTTAGCCCAACACCTTGCCTCTCAGGCTAACTTTATTCTAATTCTGTAACAACTTCGTTACTATATGTCATAGGTGGACTATAAACTCAGATATGTACTCTTTATTAATACACTGAGGTATCTGGTTGATATATTTTCTTGGAGAACATGAACTTCAGCCAGAGAGTTTGAGTTGCCTGCAACCCTGCGCACAGGGCATAGTGGTCAAAATAAAAATGTCTCTCTGTGGCGCTAAAACAGACAGAAAACCATCCGTCATCGGTCAGAACCGTGTTGGACACAGAACCCGTGTGAAGCCGCTGAAAGTGTACGGACATTTGTTTACTTTTGATGGTTAAATGGTTTATTCCCCTCCGTGATGTGTTTCCTGTCAGGCATCACTCAGGGCACCTCTCTCCTTCTCCCGCCCACTCTCTGAGCTGCGACCAATCAGACGACCTTTCGAGCGGAGCGGTCGTCTGATTGGTGGCAGCTTTAGGGAGTGACCGTAGCTCAGCTCGGCACGCGATTGGAGGACTCCGCCGTCACTCACGGGTCTAACCGCGGCTGACGTATTAAATCGCGGGCTCGAATCTAGAGCACGGCGAGAAGAAGCTAGCAGCTAGTCGCGGCTAACAGCTAACACTTTAGCAGAAGTCATTACTCATCGCCCCGCACACACGCACTGACACACGCACGCACACGCACGGGCAGCTCAGGCAGGGGCTCGTTTTCACGCTTATAGTTTGTGTGCGTGTGTTAGCGGACTTTTAGCTCCGCGCTAGCTACTTCCTGCATGTTAGCTGGACGTGGCTAGCTGGAGAAGCTAACTGTTTACCAGGCTGTTCCTCGGGTCGGTTTTAATTATTCATGAGGGCGCTCCGTGATTGGTGGAAACAGCGATAGGGGCGGGGCCAGAGAGGGTTTGTGTGTGAATGATCAAACACGTCAGAGGACAACAAGTGGACTGTTTCTGCAGCACAGAGTGAGTATTATCAGTATTAGGAGTATTATTGTTAATGATTATTGATCCTCAGCAAGAGTACTAATACCACACTGAACAAATACTGCAGTAAAAGTACTAATACAAAGTTGTAAAGAATACTCAGAGTATTGTGGTATTATTACTTTTACAGCAGTAACAGTATTTTTATGTACAATTTAAATTAATTCATTTAAACTAAACATCAGATTTGATGATAAAGTGAAGTACAAATCAATGTATTTATTTAACATAATTGTTCATATTATATAATGTTTATTTTCATCCACTTTCCATATTGTTGATGTTTTTAATTTACATAAAAATAATTTATATTTATACATTTCTGTTGTCTCTCTTAATCTGATTGGCTCTGCCACCTGTCAGTCAAACATACCCCGCCCCCCTCTCTTTGTTGATCTGTGATTGGCCGATGCGTCCGCAGGTGGAAGATGATCCGGATGTCGTTGGACACGGAGACCGTCCTCCCTCACGAGGTCAGCCCCGCCTTCCCCGGCGCCGTCAGCCTATCGGAGCAGCCGCAGCCGGCCATGACCCGCCCCCTGCTCGCCAAGAATGGCCTCCAGTTGCCCGGCAACAGTCAGGCCCCCGTGGACCCCGTCCAGCGAATCGCGAAGAGGCGTTACTCGATGGGCGTCGGCTTCAAGGGGCTGGCCAAGCGGCGGCGACGCGCCGTCAGCGACAGCCAATCGGAGCCCGTTCTGCCGAGTCACTTCCTGTTGGGCGGGAACATCTTCGACCCGCTCAACCTTAACTCCCTATTGGACGAAGACGTCAACAGGTACAACGCTCCGCCTTTACTCCAGTGATTGGTTGATCGATCGGTCTGACGTCAGCGCTGTCGTTCTTCCTCCTCAGGGCGACCAATCAGGAGACTCCAAAGTGCTCACCCCTGCCGTCGAGGGGCGGAGACCCCGTAGAGATCCTGGTTCCTCGTGACATCACAGACCCCCTGAATCTGAAGGGAGGGGGGGGCAGGGGGGGGAAGGGAGGAGGAGGAGTCCTGAAGACCCCCCCAAAGACCAGGAGGAGACACAGGAACCGACACCATGGAGGAGGAGGAGGGGGGGGGGGGGGGAGAGAGGGAGGAGTTACCAGCTCGACTGTTCCCCCCCACAGCTGGACTCACAGGTGCGACTGGAACGCCTGGATCTTCAGTGATTTGTGGTCACATGACGTCACAGTTTCACTGAGGATTCACAGTTTAATGTTTCTACACAATGTGGTTAAAGTGAACGGGTTATTAGAGGAGAGGTTTATAAAGACAACATGAAGAATAACATGTTTTGTTAAATATCACGATTGTAAGCTCAGTTTCGGCTGCTTTTCATGATGGAAGTGTTCGTCACACATGGTGTGTTCAAGGACCGTCAGAAAGATGAGAACCTGGCGGTCATGACCGTTCTCACAGCTTCTGGCTGAGATGAACGGTGTAGAGTTGGTGATAGTTTAAATATTAACGATGTGTTTGTGTGTAGTTCCTGTGTTGACCAGAGGGGGCAGTGTTTCGGCGTCTCCTCTCCCTTGTGAGCTCAACACCGCCATCACCTGTCGGGATGACGTAGCCCCGCCCCCCATCCTCCCCAGGAGACACACCCACCCTCCGCCGGGACACACCCACAAGCCCGGTAACCAGGGCGACGTTCGCCAACGGAGACGGCGCCGCACCACCTCCACGAGGTCGGCGGACCACGACGCCACGGCGACCGTGGCTCGGCCAACCAGATTCGAGACGCCGCTGGTGGGAGGGGCTAAAGCAGGCAGGTGAGTGTCACACCTCCAAGTAAAACATCCTGTGATCTGATTGGCCGCCCGGTCACGTGACCCCCCCCCCCCTCCCAACAGGTGTGGAGGACCTCAGCTCGGTGCCGCTCAGCCACCACAGAAGAAGAAGAAGAACCGCTACCGGCACGGCAACCGCTGCTGTTACTACGGTTACCAGGGTTTCTACGGCGACGAGTGGGAGGGGCACGTCGGCGCAGAGGAGGACCCGAGGCTCCGCCTCCTGGAAGCCGATTGGTTCAGAGACAAGAAGGTGCTGGACGTGGGCTGCGGCGCCGGTCACCTGACGCTGGCCGTCGCACGGCGGTTTGGCCCCGCCCACATCCTGGGGGTGGAGCTAGACCACCGATTGGTCCACGCCGCCAAGCAGAACGTCAGGCACTTCCTGTCACATGACCTGGTAGTGGAGGAGATGAGGAGGAGGAGGAGGAGTGGAACGCCGGGAGCCTCCTCTTCATCTCCTACGAGGAAGGAGGAGATAGAGGAGGAGATGGAGGAGGTCCAGCAGGCTCTGTCTCTCCTCTCCTTTCCTCTCTCCTTCAGGGTGAGTCGAGGTCCTCTCTCTGCTCCTCCTCTCCTCCCATCTTCATCGTCATCTTCCTCCTCCAGGTTCCCTAACAACGTCAGCTTCATCCAGGTGAGTCTCACGCCTCACACCTGGATATCCAGTGAATGAGCCTCTGACATCATCACGGCTGTGACTCCTCCCACAGGGCGACTACGTGTCTGGGTGTGAGTGGTGGCCTGGGCGGGGCCAGTATGACGTCATCGTGTGTCTGGGCGTGACCAAGTGGGTCCATCTGCGGTCGGGCGACGGGGGCGTGGTCACTCTGTTCAGACGAGCCTATCAGAGCCTGTCGCCGGGCGGATTGTTCGTGCTGGAGCCGCAACCGTGGAGCAGCTACAGCCACAGCAAGAGGGCCTCGGTAATTTATATATATATATGTACAGTTGTGGTCAAAAGTTTACATACACTTGTAAAGAACATAATGTCATGGCTCTCTTGAGTTTCCAGTTATTTCTACAACTCTGATTTTTCTCTGATAGAGTGATTGGAACAGATACTTCTTTGTCACAAAAAACATTCATGAAGTTTGGTTCTTTCATGACTTTATTATGGGTTAACAGAAAAAGTGACAAAATCTGCTGGGTCAAAAATATTGAATGATGAATTAGCAATTTTGGTGACTTAGAAAGTTGTGTCAATGAAATGAGCTTCATAGCATGGCCTCTTAACTTCTTGTGAGTGATTATGAGTGACTACAGCTGGTGACTTCTCTGAGGCCATTTAAATAGGGCTCATTGGATACAAATGCCCACAAACGCTACAATGGGAAAGTCAAAGGAGCTCAGCGTGGATCTGAAAAAGCGAATCATTGACTTGAACAAGTCAGGAAAGTCACTTGGAGCCATTTCAAAGCAGCTGCAGGTCCCAAGAGCAACAGTGCAAACAATTGTTTGTAAGTATAAAGTGCACGGCACTGTTTTGTCACTGCCACGATCAGGAAGAAAACGCAAGCTATCACCTGCTGCTGAGAGAAAATTGGTCAGGAGGGTGAAGAGTCAACTGAGAACCACCAAAAAGCAGATCTGCCAAGAATTAGAAGCTGCTGGAACACAGGTGTCAGTGTCCACAGTCAAGCGTGTTTTGCATCTCCATGGACTGAGAGGCTGCCGTGCAAGAAGGAAGCCCTTGCTCCAAAAGCGGCACCTTAAGGCTCGACTGAAGTTTGCTGCTGATCACATGGACAAAGATAAGACCTTCTGGAGGAAAGTTCTGTGGTCGGACGAAACAAAAATCGAGCTGTTTGGCCACAATGCCCAGCAATATGTTTGGAGGAGAAAAGGTGAGGCCTTTCACCCCAAGAACACCATGCCTACCGTCAAGCACGGTGGTGGTAGTATTATGCTGTGGGGCTGTTTTGCTGCTAATGGAACTGGTGCTTTACAGAGAGTAAATGGGATAATGAAGAAGGAGGATTACCTTCAAATTCTTCAAGATAACCTAAAATCATCAGCCCGAAGGTTGGGTCTTGGGCGCAGTTGGGTGTTCCGACAGGACAATGACCCCAAACGCACATCAAAAGTGGTAATGGAATGGCTAAATCAGGCTAGAATTAGGGTTTTAGAATGGCCTTCCCAAAGTCCTGACTTAAATCCCATTGAGAACATGTGGACAATGCTGAAGAAACAAGTCCATGTCAGAAAGCCATCAAATTTAACGGAACTGCACCAATTCTGTCAAGAGGAGTGGTCAAAGATTCAACGAGAAGCTTGCCAGAAGCTTGTGGATGGCTACCAAAAGCTCCTAATTGAAGTGAAAATGGCCAAGGGACATGTAACCAAATATTAGCACTGCTGTATGTATATCTTTGACCCAGCAGATTTGATCACTTTTTCTGTTAACCCATAATAAAGTCATGAAAGAACCAAACTTCATGAATGTTTTTTGTGACAAAGAAGTATTTGTTCCAATCACTCTATCAGAGAAAAATCAGAGTTGTAGAAATAACTGGAAACTCAAGAGAGCCATGACATTATGTTCTTTACAAGTGTATGTAAACTTTTGACCACAAACTGTGTGTGTGTGTGTGTGTGTGTACACATACATACATACATACATACATACATACATACATACATACATACATACATACATACACAAATGCACAGTAAAACCATCTTGTCTGTTTTAGGAGGCGACGGATCGTAACTTCAGGAGTTTGAGACTGAGACCTGAACAGTTCACCTGTTACCTGACTGACAGCGTGGGCTTCACCTCATACAGACTCGTCACACACACAGGTACACACACACACACACACACACACACACACACACACACACACACACACACACACACACACACACACACACACACACACACACACACACACACACACACAGGTACACACACAGGTACATGCGCACACACACACACACACACACACACACACACACACACACACACACACAGGTGTCCCCTCTAATCTGATTGGTGCGTTCTTCCAGGTAACCAGCGGCCAATCTACCTGTTCCACAAAGGCTCCGCCCAGAGGAAGTGATGTCACCAGGACAGGATGTGACACATCTGTCTTTGAGACACCAGTTTCCATGGCAACCACCCCTGACTTTGACTGACGGGTGGAGAGGAGGAAGACGATTGGACGCTGTATTTTTGACTCGTGAGCTCGCAGCTGATTGGTTGAACAGTTGAGCAGGTTCGATGACATCACAGACGGTAACAAAGGTTTCTGTGGATGTGATTGGTCGTCACAGGCTCATCGAGCCAGAGCAAAGGATTGTGGGTTATTCCCGCTGTGTGACCTCTGATTGGACACTGGACACTTGACAGGAAGTGACGCGTCACCTGCAGGAGTTTTTTTGTTTTTTTTCAAAACATTTTATTGTTTAACTGTTTTTGTCAAAATAAATTAATGTTTTGTTGAGATTTAAAGCTGCAGGTATTATTAATAATATTATTATTATATTATTATTAATTTGAAATTATTATTATTATATTATTATTAATATATTAAAATAAATATAATATAATAATATTATGTTATTTAAATAACCCAGGTAACTTTTATTGATTCATAAACATCAGAATAAACACTGGAGACATTTTAATGTAGAGGAACATTATTATTATTATTATTATTTATATTATTATTAATGATAATATAATTATGGGAGACCCTACCAGGAGCTCTAGGCTATTTATAAGTACCTCGGGGTCTTGTTCGCGAGTGAGGGAACAATGGAACGTGAGATTGGTCGGAGAATCGGAGCAGCTGGGGCGGTATTACAGTCGCTCTACCGCACCGTTGTGACGAAAAGAGAGCTGAGCCTCGAGGCAAAGCTCTCTATCTACCGGGCAATCTTGGTTCCTACCCTCACCTATGGTCATGTGGACTCTGGGTCGTGACCCAAAGAATTAGATCGCGGGTACAAGCGGCCGAAATGGGTTTCCTCAGGAGGGTGGCTGGCATCTCCCTTAGAGATAGGGGGAGAAGTTGGGTCGTTCGTGAGGGACTCGGAGTAGAACGGAGCCAGTTGAGGTGGTTCAGCATCTGGTGAGGATGCCACCCGGGCGCCTCCCTAGGGAGGTGTTCCAGGCACGACCAGCTGGGAGGAGACCCCAACGGAGGCCCGGGACCAGGTGGAGGGACTAGATCTCCAAACTGGCCTGGGAGCGTCTCGGGATCCCCCAGTCAGAGCTGGCTGATGTGGACCGGGAAAGGGAGGTTTGGGGTCCCCTGCTGGAGCTGTTGCCCCCGAGACCCGATCCCAGATAAGCGGTCGAAGATGAGATGAGATGAGATAATATAATTTATTTTTATTATTATTATGATCTCAACTTCTATAAAAGATCAGATTTTGTTTCCTTTTGTTCACGTTTTAAACAAAGTGACTCAACTTCATCTTTTATTAAATCAGTTTAAAAATGTTTTTAAATAATACATAATATTATTAATAATATGTTATTATTAATAATATTTATACATATATATTTATATAATATTATTGTATTAAATCAGTTTAAAAATGTTTTTAAATAATAATAATAGGCCACGCCTCCTCCAGGACCACTGAACCAATCACAGAGAAGCTAAATGTTATGACCAGCTGATGATGTAATGACTCTTCACCACATTAGATCATGAATGTGTTTATTGATCCTCGTTAGCTGTGATTAGATGATTGATTAATGATTGACAGCTGGGCGGGGCCTCTGTCACAGCCCCAGCTCTAGCCCCGCCTCCTTTCCATGGTGACCAAAGGTCGGCCCCTCGGCGTCCTGGGTGTCGTCGATCATGTGGGGGGGGTCGACCTCCAGCTGTTCTCCTCCAGCAGCCACGCCCTCTTCAGTGCCGCCCCCTCCTCTGGTGGATACGCCCCTCCCAAGGTGGAAGCTGGACAACGGAGCCTGAGAGAAAGGGGGCGGAGTCAGAGGGAAAGAACACAATGTCATGTGACGTGTGTGTGTGCGTGTGCGTGTGTGTGTCTCCTCACCAGGTGTCGTGTCTCTCTGCTCTCTGTGCTGGTGTCTCCGGTGTCTCTCTGTCCCAGTGAAACCCGTTCAATGAGCCACAGACTGGTAACGTTACTGAGATACTGGAGGAGCTCCAAGCTCTGAGACACACACACACACACACACACACACACACACACACACACACACACACACACACACACACACACACACACACACACACACACACACAGAGACACACACACACAGACAAAGACACACACACAGAGACACACACACACACACACAGACAAAGACACACACACACACGCACAGAAACGGACACACACAGAGACACACACACACACACACACACACACACACACACACACACACACACACACACACACACACACACACACAGAGAGAGACACACACACAGAGACACGCACAGAAACGGACACACACACACACACAGAGAGACACACGCACAGAAACACACACACACGTTCACTTAAGCTGAAGGCATCAGATTGATTAGATTGGTCGGCTTTGATTGACAGCTCACCTCCTGGGAGGAGTCCATCTGCTCCACAGCCTGCAGAAAATGACATCATACACACTATGACATCACACATCACATGGAAAAACGTGTGTGTGTGTGTGTGTGTGTGTGTGTGTGTGTGTGTGTGTGTGTGTGTGTGTGTGTGTGGTACCGTGTTCTCCTGGTTCTTTGGTTCTCTCAGCAGTTGAGGACCCTGTAGAATCAGCCAATCAGAGAGTCAGTTCTAATGATGTCATCACGTTATAGTCTGAGTAGTTTTGACCAATCAGCAGCCTTTAAATTTAAAGTTCCTCTGACGTCCACTAGAAGATGCTGTGATCAAACACTGGGCTTCTTCATCAGAACTAGAGAGTAAGTGTACCCTTTAGTGAGACGCTGCTGAGGCTTGTGGGTAATGTAGTCGGTTGGTTAAAGAACAGAAGGCTCTGTGTGAGCAGCACCAGACACATGTGTCGTCGTTAAAGACGGGTACACCTGTGTAGTCGTTAAAGACGGGTACACCTGTGTCGTCGTTAAAGACGGGTACACATGTGTCGTCGTTAAAGACGGGTACACATGTGTCGTCGTTAAAGACGGGTACACATGTGTCGTCGTTGAAGACGGGTACACCTGTGTAGTCGTTGAAGACGGGTACACCTGTGTCGTCGTTGAAGACGGGTACACCTGTGTCGTCGTTAAAGACGGGTACACCTGTGTCGTCGTTAAAGACTGGTACACATGTGTCGTCGTTAAAGACGGGTACACCTGTGTCGTCGTTGAAGACGGGTACACCTGTGTCGTCGTTGAAGACGGGTA
This sequence comes from Cebidichthys violaceus, assembly GCF_023349555.1. Classification (NCBI taxonomy): domain Eukaryota; kingdom Metazoa; phylum Chordata; class Actinopteri; order Perciformes; family Stichaeidae; genus Cebidichthys; species Cebidichthys violaceus. Next base: position 457,540 of record NW_027176361.1, read on the forward strand.
CACCTGTGTCGTCGTTGAAGACGGGTACACATGTGTAGTCGTTGAAGACGGGTACACGTGTCGTCGTTAAAGACGGGTACACCTGTGTCGTCGTTAAAGACGGGTACACCTGTGTCGTCGTTAAAGACGGATACACCTGTGTAGTCGTTAAAGACGGGTACACCTGTGTCGTCGTTAAAGACGGGTACACCTGTGTCGTTGAAGACGGGTACACATGTGTCGTCGTTAAAGACGGGTACACATGTGCCGTCGTTAAAGACGGATACACATGTGTCGTCGTTAAAGACGGGTACACATGTGTCGTCGTTGAAGACGGGTACACCTGTGTCGTCGTTGAAGACGGGTACACCTGTGTCGTCGTTAAAGACGGATACGCCTGTGTAGTCGTTAAAGACGGGTACACCTGTGTAGTCGTTAAAGACGGGTACACCTGTGTAGTCGTTAAAGACGGGTACACATGTGTAGTCGTTAAAGACGGGTACACATGTGTAGTCGTTAAAGACGGGTACACCTGTGTAGTCGTTGAAGACCGGTACACCTGTGTAGTCGTTGAAGACCGGTACACCTGTGTCGTCGTTGAAGACGGGTACACATGTGTCGTCGTTAAAGACGGGTACACATGTGTCGTCGTTAAAGACGGGTACACATGTGTAGTCGTTGAAGACGGGTACACCTGTGTCGTCGTTGAAGACGGGTACACCTGTGTCGTCGTTAAAGACGGGTACACCTGTGTCGTCGTTAAAGACGGATACACCTGTGTAGTCGTTAAAGACGGGTACACCTGTGTAGTCGTTAAAGACGGGTACACCTGTGTAGTCGTTAAAGACGGGTACACCTGTGTAGTCGTTAAAGACGGGTACACATGTGTAGTCGTTAAAGACGGGTACACATGTGTAGTCGTTAAAGACGGGTACACATGTGTAGTCGTTAAAGACGGGTACACATGTGTAGTCGTTAAAGACGGGTACACCTGTGTAGTCGTTGAAGACCGGTACACCTGTGTAGTCGTTGAAGACCGGTACACCTGTGTAGTCGTTGAAGACGGGTACACCTGTGTCGTCGTTACAGACGGGTACACCTGTGTAGTCGTTGAAGACGGGTACACGTGTCGTCGTTAAAGACGGGTACACCTGTGTAGTCGTTAAAGACGGGTACACATGTGTCGTCGTGTTCAGGTGAAAACATTGTGTGACCTCTCACCTCTGAACTCTGGCTCGACTCAGAGGACACTGATGATGAAGAAGAGGAGGAAGAGGATGTTTTCTGTTGGTTGACATCTGGAGGAGGAGATATCTGCAGAGACAAAGAGGGTTTGTTCTCATGACATCATCCTCTCACCTGTACCTGAAACCACACACCATGTGACATCTGTCATGTGACATGTGACACACCTGTCCAGGTGACCCAGAGGTGAGTAGAGACTTTAAAGGTTATCAAATACTTAAATTGAGCTTCAACCAGCAACATATTTATATTTTACGTATGTTTTCCTGAAAATACTTCTGTACTTTTACTTGCTAGTACTGCAGCTTTTCTATAGTGTGGTATTATAGTGCCTAGTAATACTACACACACTTCTAGTACCAATACTACTACTACTACAGTACTAATGTTGTACTCACTGAAGTCTGGTCCAGTTGTCGTTGAAGAGCGGGCTGGAGGCTGCCCTGTTCCCATGGTAACTACACAACACACACACATCCACACAGACACACACACACACACACACACACACACACACACACACACACACACAGTGTCATCGATCACACATCTGTCATAGATTAAGTGATCAGTAGAACAATAAACAGGATTCTTACTGGTGCAGCCTGGTTCTGGTCCAGCAGACAGACCATCATCACAAACATCCACATCCTGGACTAGTGCTGGTGGTCCTGTTGGGTCTTGATCAGTCTTGATGGTCTGGGTTGGTTCTGATGAGTCTCACCCTGATTCCTCTCTTTTATTGTCCCTCCAGCAGGAAGTGACCCCCCCCCCCCCCACACACACACACACACACACACACACACACACACACACATACAGAGACGCCCATCTGTGAAGAACAATAACAATATATAAATACACACACATATTATGTATTTATAAACTACTCCTTATATGAACCTTTATATATAACTTATATCTGCATCATAATGTGTTAGAAACTAATCAAGGGCTTCTTACTAATTACTATTGTTTCTAATACTACATGTGTAGTATAATAAGTAGTGTACTTGTATACTCAAATACTCCTGTAGAGTAAAAGTAAAAGTACTTCACATGTTACTTGTTTACAGAGTCAGATTGATGCTGTGGTGAACCAGCTAACAGTAAACACATTTCACAAGCAGCAGGATTTACTGACACACACACACACACACACACACACACACACACACACACACACACAGGAACCAGAATCCATAATAAAATGTTATATTTTTTTAAAACAAGAAGCTTCATTTACAACTGATTCTGAATATTTTATATAATATACAATTATATTAAATATTAAATATTATACATATTTAATTTAAAACAATATATATTTTAATGAAATACTTAGCTTGTGCTGTAAACACATCTATAAATCATAAAGTAATACTGACGTAATAAATACAGATAACGTCTGATACGTCATGTGATTCACTAAGCCCCTCCCCCATCCAATGATCGTCCAATCACAGCTCAGCAGACACACTTCTGGTTTCACAGCTAAAAATGGCGGCTAAAGCTACATGCTAACGTCGTCTTGGAGTCGTGACATTCTCATTCTGTGGTATATATATAGATTTGTATATTTATAAATACATTAATCGAAATAAGTATAATAATAATAATAAACTTTATTTATGAAACACTATTCAAAACAAAGGTTACAAAGTGTTAGAACAATTTAAAATAGTTTAAAAGTTACACAACAGACGCAACATATAAAATAATTATAATAAGTCTCCAGAGTGAAAACACATTCAATATGTTTTTATAAAACATACATTAAAAGAAAATACGACTAAATAGAGAAGCAAATGTCTTCATTATTTGCTCGTTAAACTTAAGAGACCTCACTAATTGGTTTCCTCGCTGCTGCTCAGATTAGCCGCCGCTACGCTAACTGCTGCTACGCTAACCGTCGCAATGCTACGTTGGTTGCTACGAGAATGACTGATGGGGCCAAGGAAGCCGAAGCGATAAGGTCTCTTCCTCCTGTGGTGAGGAAGAGGAGGAGGAGAAGTAGAGACCTCCTCAGTGCTAGCATACTGGTTTGGACCTGGATTTTTAGCATGTGTGTTAGCCTCAGTGCTAACATCCGAGCCTGTTTGCTCCCTCTCTACATTAGCGATAGCATCAGTGCTAGCTGTGGAGTCGGTGGTCGGATTCGAGTTAGCGGTAGCTTCTGTGCTAGCGTTGTCTTCTTCAACACTCAACTCACTGCCAGCGTCTGTTTTAGTGTCAGTGCTAGCTCTGGAGCTAACATGCATGCTAGGAAGGCTAGTGCTAAACACAGTAGCAGTGTTGGGGTTTGCTTCAATGCTAACATTGTTACTAGAATCAGTTACAGCTTCTAAACCTGCAGCATCCTTAACATCGCCATCAGGTTCAGTAACCATGCTAGCTTCAGAGCTAGCTGCTATGCTACCAGTGCTACTTCTGTAGTCTACAGTGGGGTTAGCTTCTCTGCTAACATCAGAGCTAGCATCTGTAGGGACCTGGATGGTGAGAGATTCTTCAGACTTTTCTGATCTTGGAGCTCGAGCTGAAGTTCGTACCAAAACTGTGATTATCTTTAAATTCTGGACTGAGTCCAGAATCAGGATGAAGGTCTGCGCTCTGAGAGTCTGAATCAAGTCCTGGAGGGTTTAATTTAGATCCAGAATCCGACAAATCAGAGTCCTCTGAGCTGAGACTTCCAGTCTCTAGGATGGGGGAAGGAGAGGAAACCAGAACAGGAGAGGACGAGGAGGACAGAATCACCAGGACCTCCTCGCTGCTGGAGCTGGTCTCAGGACTATCGACTCTGGAGAGTCCCCGACCCGACGGCGTCGTACCCACAACCGACTCGTGACTCTCCTCAGAGATGTCCGAGTCTAAACCGACATGGACCTGAGAGACGGACCTGGACAACTCTTGGGACACAGTACCGCTCTGCATGCTCCGAATCCTCGGTGCTACATCCTGGTCTGGATTCACCGGGTCTAAATGAGCGTTGTTTCCTACTTGGATCAACTCACCGGAAGACTCTTGAACCTCTTTGCTGTCTGTATCTGAACCCCTCAAGTCGTGGATGGGACTTGTTGTGGGACCAGTACCCTGCTGTGTAGAATCTCTAGAACCAGTGCCTTGCTGGTCACCGTCATCTGAGTCTGAACCGGTCTGGTTTTTGGGATCTGAGCTGACTTCACCAAAGCTAACCGATTCTAAACTCTCATCAGAGCTAAAACCAGTTAAGGAGTTGGGAGTTGAACCGAGGACCTGGTGGTGGACACCCATCACCTCCAGCACTCGCCGATTCACCGAAAGCAGATCCACAACCTCCAGGATGGAGCGAAATTCCTCCTGAAGTCCAGAACCAAACCCAGAACCCTTGGTAATGCTGCTTCTACTGGATCCGACCCCGTCCTGGTGGACCAGGCTGGTTTTCTCTGAGCTAGAACCGGTCACCTCCTGAGGAACCAGAACCAAGAAGGTTCTGTCGGGCTGATGGTTTATCTCTGTGCTGTTGTTAAAACCATCACTCGACATGCGGCCGATGTCGGACTCGGTGGAGGTTTTGACGATGAAATAATCAAAGTCATCAGAAGGATTCGGGTTCTGGTTTCTGTCGAACGTGGTTTTGTCGGAACCATCGACGTCTTCATCGGAAAAGCTGAACATCGGTTGATCGCCCATCATTTCTTCCGATGACCGGTTCCCCTCGTTCAGCTCTCTCCTCATTGGCTGGCTGCTGGCTTCTGGCTGCATGTCACTGCTGATGTCATCGGTGATGTCATCGCTCTCGCTGCTGTCGTCGTTTGGTCTACGAGTAAACAAACAAACAAAAACAAGTGAAGGAGGAGCAACACGGAGCAGAAAGACGAGACGACGGTCTTCACCTCCCGCTGCCCTCCTCTTCCTCCACGATGAAGATGGCGAAGCGCAGCGTGACGTTTGTTTTTGTGTCCTCGACCTCCACGACCACATGGGGCGGGGCTTCTGGGACTATGGGCGGGGCTTGTGGAGAGGCCTCACCCACTGCAGGAAACACATTGGGTGGCTGGAAAAGAACAACAAGGAAGTTGTTTTTGGTTGTTAACTTGTTGCTGACTGAAGTGTTTTGAGTTCTGGTTCAGGTCTGTGGTTGGTTGGTTGAGTCATGTGACCGTCACACCTGGACTCACCTGTAGATCTTCATCAGAGGAAGAGGAAGAGTCACCGTCTGAACTCAGCTACAGAGAGACAGCGAGGGGTTAAAACATGACGATATAAAACATAATGAATCAGATGTAATATATTATATATAATATTATATATAATAGAATATAGAATGTTATATATAATATAACATAAAATACAATATAACATACAATCATTTATAAATAGTCAGTTTCTGTAGAAACACAGAAGAAGTAAATCTGTCCTGACAGGAAATCTGTGGTCTGTGTGTGTGTGTGTGTGTGTGTGTTAGTTAAACACTGTTTGTCTGGCTGTCAGAACCACAGACTGTAAATATAGACACACACACTTCCTGCATGTCTGTCTCTCTAAAACATGATTTTATGTCAACAAACTTCAGAAGATACAACTACTCAGTTCCACTGTAGTAATACTGTAGTAGTACAGTAGTACTACAGCGCCAAGAAAAGCAGCAACACGCCGTCAAAGACAGAGAAGAAGAAAACACATTTTCCTGGTGGCCCCTGATTGGTTGACACTGCACACCCAAAATAAAACAAACGTCCAAGGTGAAGAATAATATCATTAAAACTACAGTATTTAGAGATGGACCACACCGGACCAGTCTGGACCACACCGGACCACAATGGACCAGTCTGGACCACACCGGACCAGTCTGGACCACACTGGACTAACCAGACTGGTGTGTGTATATGTGTGTATATATATATATATACATGATGAATTAGAACAAACTTCTTACTGGAGCTGAAGAAATGAAACTCAGCAAACAGCCGAGCAGAAACACAGACTGCAGCATCTTCTCCAGGTGAGCGTCTCCAGGAGAGCGTCTCCAGGTGAGCGTCTCCAGGTGAGCGTCTCCAGGTGAGCATCTCCAGGTGTCTCCTAGAGGTTTGTTCTGCGACAAGATGTAACAAACATATATCACATAGAGTCTATAACAGGAGAGCTCACCTGGCCTTTATTCCTCTACCGAGACACACCGAGACACACCTGAGACACACCTGAGACACCGAGACACACTGACTCACCTGAGACACACTGAGAAATTCTTAATATCTTTCATTTCTCTTTAATCTCAAACAACTTTTGGATTCAGTTCAGAATAAAAGTTTTTTGTTAATTAAGTTATTTCATAAGTTCATAAACAGATCATTTATTTTCTTTCTTCTGTAGATTAAAATGTGTTAATATTATTATTCTCTTTCTACACAGAATATACATTCAACATATCTTGTATATTATACATATGTTTATATACTATTACATATTTAATTTCTCATTCTTTGTATATATTATGAAATGATATATCAGATATAACAGAAGCACATCTTATGCAGCTTCTTGGAGGATAGCCTAGCTTAGCACAATGACTGTATGTCAATGGGATCCATTAGCCTGTCCAACATAATTAGTCAGATCCCTTGATGAGCTTATTAATTAATACTAGTCTCTGATTGGTTCTCACCTGGTGGGCGGGGCCACTGTAGACACGCTGAAATCTAAATAATCCACAAAGAAGAACGATGTTTGACTGAAGTCAGGAGGACGAGGACCCATCTGTGTCTCTGTGTCTCCTTTATGTTTCCGTCTCCTTTATGTCTCACAGATCACATCAGAGGCTCCGCCCCCTCCGTCTCTGTTAAAAACAGAATATTTTAGGAGTCTGAGTTCCGACAGAAAAATGTTAATTTTTAGGTTTGTGGAGAGAAATGACAGGTTTCATATGTGTGTGTGTGTGTGTGTGTGTGTGTGTATGTGTATGTGTGTGTGTGTGTGTGTGTGTGTGTGTGTGTGTGTGTGTGTGTGTGTGGACCTATATAGCATTTCAGTGACCACATCACACACACACACACATACACACACACACACATACACACACACATACACAGCTATATGAGGACACACTTCCTGTCTCCTTGTAGTCCTCAGATTCACCATGTGTGTGTTTTTATACTTCTTTAAAGATCTAATATGAAGCTCCAACCAATCACACACAAATATACACACATATATACACTTATATGTGTGTATATATATATATCGTCCAGGTCCTGAAGCTGCAAAGCAGCCCCAGACCATCACACCACCACCACCATGTGTGACTGTTGCTATGATGTTGTTTTTATGAAATGCTGAGTCACTTTTACTCCAGATGTAACGGGACCACACCTTCCAAAAAGTTCAACTTTTGTCTCGTCAGTCCACAGAATATTTGCCCAAAAGTCTCGGGGATCATCAAGATGTTTTTTGGTAAATGTGAGACGAGTCTTTGTGTTCTTTTTGCTCAGCAGTGTCTTTCTCCACAGAACTGTCCCATGATGCTATTTGTGCTCAGTCTGTTTCTTATTGTTGAATCATGAACACTGACCTTAACTGAGGAGACTGAGGCCTGAAGTTCTTCACATGTTGTTCTGGGGTCTTTCCAGACTGATTCATGTCAGTTACTTTGTTTCTCATCTGTTCTTGAATTTCTTTACATGATGTGTTGCTTTTTGAGATCTTTTAGCCGACTTCACTTTGTCAGACAGGTTCTATTGAAGTGATTTCTTGATTCAACAGGTCTGGCAGTAATCAGGCCTGGGTGTGGATCGTGAAATTGAACTCAGCTTTCCAAAAAATCACAGTTGATTCATGAATTATCAAGGGGGGGCAATAACTTTTTCACACAGGGCCAAGTAGGTTTGGATAGCTTTACTCCCTTAATAAACTAAATCATCATTTAAAAACAGCATTTTGTATTTACTCTGGTTATCTTTGTCTCATATTAAAGTTAGTTTGATGATCTGAAACATTTAAGTGTGACAAATATGCAAAAAAATAAGAAACCAGGAAGGGGGCAAATACTTTTTCCCAGCACTGTATATATATACCAGTCTGGTTGGTCCAATGTGGTCCGGTGACTACAAACAGACACTAAACAACTACACAGAGACACCAAACACCTACAAGGAGACACTAAACAACTACAAACAGACACTAAACAACTACACAGAGACACTAAACAACTACAAAGAGACACTAAACAACTACAGACCCTAAACAACCACAAAGAGACACTAAACAACTACAAACAGACACTAAACAACTACAAACAGACACTAAACAACTACACAGAGACACCAAACAACTACAAGGAGACACTAAACAACTACAACCAGACACTAAACAACTACAAAGAGACACTAAACAACTACAAACAGACACTAAACAACTACAAACAGACACTAAACAACTACAAAAAGACGCTAAACAACTACAAACAGACACTAAACAACTACAAAGAGACACTAAATAACTACAAAGAGACACCAAACAACTACATGGAGACACTAAACAACTACAAACAGACACTAAACAACTACACAGAGACACCAAACAACTACAAGGAGACACTAAACAACAAAAAAGAGACATTAAACAACTACAGAGAGATATTAAACAACTACAAGGAGACACTAAACAACTACACAGAGACACCAAACAACTACACGGAGACACTAAACAACTACACAGAGACACCAAACAACTACATGGAGACACTAAACAACTACAAACAGACACTAAACAACTACACGGAGACACCAAACAACTACAAAAAGACACTAAACAACTACAAAGAGACACCAAACAACTACAAGGAGACACTAAACAACAAAAAAGAGACATTAAACAACTACAGAGAGATATTAAACAACTACAAGGAGACACTAAACAACTACACAGAGACACCAAACAACTACATGGAGACACTAAACAACTACACAGAGACACCAAACAACTACATGGAGACACTAAACAACTACACAGAGATACCAAACAACTACAAGGAGACACTAAACAACTACACAGAGACACTAAACAACTACAAAGAGACACTAAACAACTACAAACAGACACTAAACAACTACAAAGAGACACTAAACAACTACAAACAGACACTAAACAACTACACAGAGACACTAAACAACTACGAACAGACACTAAACAACTACAAACAGACACTAAACAACTACAAACAGACACTAAACAACTACAAAGAGACACTAAACAACTACAAAGAGACACTAAACAACTACAAACAGACACTAAACAACTACAAACAGACACTAAACAACTACAAACAGACACTAAACAACTACAAACTTTCAATGTGGAGACTCAGTGAGGTCAACTTCTCAACATGTTGCTTGTCTGGTTTCTGCAATCAAAACTCTCACTGGACTGTCTGTCTCTACGCCTGTCTCTCTGCTTTCATTCCTTAATTCCTCTCTCTCACTCTGTCTCTCTGCCTGTCTCTCTCTGTTTCTCCCTCTCCGCCTGTCTCTCTCTCCGCCTGTCTCTCTGCCTTCATTCCATCATTCCTTCTCTAACTCGTCCCAGATGTTGGAGGATCAGAGGAGGAAACAGGAGACATGAGTTTGAGGTCGATGTGTAAACAAGCTCAGAACTACAGCAGCCGTCTGTCTGTCTGTCTGTCTGTCTGCCTCTCTGTCTGTCTGTCTGCCTCTCTCTGTCTGTCTGCCTCTCTCTCTGTCTGTCTGTCTGTCTGTCAGTCTGTATCTCTGTCTGTCTGTCTGTCTGCCTCTCTGTCTGCCTGTCTGGCTGCCTCTCTGTCTGTCTGTCTGCCTCTCTGTCTATCTGTCTGTCTGCCTCTCTGTATCTCTGTCTGTCTGTCTGTCTGTCTGTCTGCCTCTCTGTATCTCTGTCTGTCTGTCTGTCAGCCTCTCTGTCTCTCTGTCTGTCTGTCTGCCTGTCTGTCTGTCTCTCTGTCTCTCTGTCTGTCTGTCTGTCTGTCTGCCTCTCTGTCTGTCTGTCTGTCTGTCAGTCTGTCTCTCTTTCTGTCTGTCTGTCTGTCTGTCTGCCTCTCTGCCTCTCTGTCTGTCTGTCTGCCTCTCTGTCTGTCTGTCTGTCTGTCTGCCTCTCTGTCTGTCAGTCTGCCTCTGTCCCTCTGTCTGTCTGTCTGCCTCTCTGTCTGTCTGTCAGTCTGTCTCTCTTTCTGTCTGTCTCTCTGTCTGTCTCTCTGCCTCTCTGTCTGTCTGTCTGCCTCTCTGTCTCTCGGTCTGTCTGTCTGCCTTTCTGTCTGTCTGTCTGTCTGTCTGTCTGTCAGTCTGTCTCTCTTTCTGTCTGTCTCTCTGTCTGTCTGTCTCTCTGCCTCTCTGTCTGTCTGTCTGCCTCTCTCTCTGTCTGTCTGTCTGTCTCTCTGTCTGTCTGTCTGCCTCTCTGTCTGTCTGCCTCTGTCTGTCTGTCTGTTTGCCTCTGTCTGTCTGTCAGTCTGCCTCTGTCTGTCTGTCTGTCTGTCTGTCTCTCTGTCTGTCTGTCTGTCTCTCTCTCTGTCTGTCTGTCTCTCTCTCTGTCTGTCTGCCTCTCTGTATCTCTGTCTGTCTGTCTGTCTGCCTCTCTGTCTGTCTCTCTGTCTGTCAGTCTGCCTCTCTGTCTGTCTGTCTCTCTGTCTGTCTCTCTGTCTGTCCTGATGTCCTGATTGTTCTCCTGATGACATCATTTCTATTGACTTGTCAGAAGAAGACAGTAGAACAGACAGAAGTCATCATGTCGTCATGTTTTCATGTCAGTAGTAGTATTAATGTTGTTATTATTCATATAAAGGTTCATCATTGATGTATATTTTGAATCATCAATAACATTAAATATGTCTTTAACTTATTTTCCGGCTGCACAGACTGAACGTCTCCACGCTGAAAGGCATCATGGGAAACGTAGGAAACGACTGCCCCGCGGGGTCAGGGAGCGTCACCGACATCACTTCCTGTCTGCGGCTGGAATGTGGCGACGGGTCCGAGCGGCCAATCAGAGGCCAGGATTCACAGGGAAGAGACGCACAGGAAGTGAGGGAGGGAGGAGCTAACAGGAAGAGGAGGTCACACGGGGATCAGGGTCCTACCTGTAGAACACAAAGTATCACAGTACGACAAGTACACCTCATACTGTACTGTAGAACACAAAGTATCACAGTACGACAAGTACACCTCATACTGTACTGTAGAACACAAAGTATCACAGTACAACAAGTACACCTCACACTGTACTGTAGAACACAAAGTATCACAGTACAAGTACACCTCATACTGTACTGTAGAACACAAAGTATCACAGTACGACAAGTACACCTCACACTGTACTGTAGAACACAAAGTATCACAGTACGACAAGTACACCTCACACTGTACTGTAGAACACAAAGTATCACAGTACGACAAGTACACCTCACACTGTACTGTAGAACACAAAGTATCACAGTACGACAAGTACACCTCACACTGTACTGTAGAACACAAAGTATCACAGTACGACAAGTACACCTCACACTGTACTGTAGAACACAAAGTATCACAGTACGACAAGTACACCTCACACTGTACTGTAGAACACAAAGTATCACAGTACGACAAGTACACCTCACACTGTACTGTAGAACACAAAGTATCACAGTATATATACAAATATAATTAATATAATATATATAATATATAATATAATATAATATATATAATATATAATATAATATGATATAATATATATAATATAATATAATATGATATAATATATAATATAATATAATATATGAATAGATATAAATGAATATAGTATAACACCTCCTGACAGACACACCTGATACCTGACACGTCTTTATCCTCCAACAGAAGGAGGAGGAAGAGGAGGGGGGGGGGGGGGGGGGGGGTGACATCATTGTCTCTCAACCTGTCTCACCTGCTGCAGGTGTGAAATACCAACCAGTCTGTCCTCCTCTGTGGTTTAATAACACACACACACACACACACACACACACACACACACACACACACTGAGGTCAGATGTGTTTTCAGTCCCACACTTTGTTTTACTGAATTCTTTTTTTTTTTTTACTTCTACTACTACTATCTTAAAACAATAGTAATAGTTGTATTTATATATTTACATATGTATGTATTTATATATGTATATTTTTATATATGTATATATTTATACATCCATGTGTTTGTTTGTAGTCTTTATGAGCTCAGCTGTTCTGTAAACAAACAAACATCAATAAATAAATAAAATAA
>NW_027176361.1:475000-477500 GCF_023349555.1 Cebidichthys violaceus
GTTTAAAGGGTTCTATAGGAGGTTTAAAAGGTTCTCTAGGAGGTTTAAAGGGTTCTATAGGAGGTTTAAAAGGTTCTCTAGGAGGTTTAAAGGGTTCTATAGGAGGTTTAAAAGGTTCTCTAGGAGGTTTAAAGGGTTCTCTAGGATGTTTCAATGGTTCTTTAGGATGTTTAAAGGGTTATATAGGATGCTTCAAAGGTTCTATAGGATGCTTCAAAGGTTCTTGAGGTGGTTCCAAAGGCTCAGCTGTGGCTACCCACGTGATAAGTTGATCAGTAATCAATAATGGGTTCCCCAGGTTCACGATGGTGGAGTGTGCCAGTCTGAACAGCCGTCACTGTAAGGAGACCTTCAACCTGTACTACTACCCGTCAGACAGCGATGAGGCCACGCCCACACACCCGTCCTGGATGGAGAACCCGTACACTAAGGTGTCCACGGTGGCGGCGGACCACCTGATGACGAGAGGAGAACGTCGCTCTAACGTGAAGGTTCTGCGTCTGGAGCCCCTGAAGGGGGCGGGGCTCTACCTGGCGTTCCGTAGTCAGGGCGCCTGCATGGCGCTGCTGTCCGTACGCGTCTTCTACAGGAAGTGCCCCCCCCTCCGACGAGCCTTCGCCTCGTTCCCCGAAACCGTCCCCCACTCATTGGTGGAGCAGGTAACCCCCCCCCCCCCCCTTACCGTAACCACGGTAACGGCAGTGATCAGTAGCCAGGGTGCCCCAAAAAATACTTTTGAAAAATTCAAATGAACATTCATCACCGTCACCATTGTTTAACAAAATAAAAGCTTGGACATATATTTTATATAAAATAAAAGCTTTATCTTTTTACGTTAACAAAATAAAAGTATTAATTAGTTTTGTTTAAAAAATAAGAGCTTTGTCATGTAGTTATCAAAATAAAATTATATTTTTATTACAGTATCGAAGGCTTATTTACTTAACAAAGTAAAAGCTTCTTTATATTAGTTTACAAAGTAAAAGTCCTGTAATAGAGCAAAAGAGTTAAAAGTTAAAGACTCTTATTTTGAAACGTGTGTGTGTGCTGCAGGCTCAGGGTGTGTGTGTGGAGAACGCTGTGACTCCGCCTGGTGAGCAGTCTCGACCTCCCAGCATGCTTTGCGGTGAGGATGGTCAGTGGGTGGGACAGCCCACATCCAGCTGTGCCTGTCGCCCCGGATACGAGGCGGGTGAGACCGACGTGCGCTGTCGAGGTGAGTTTTCAAAATAAAAGCGCTTTGTCACTGAGTTTATAAAGTAAAAGCATCTGATGAGACGACTCTCTCCCTGTAAACCAGACAGACAGACAGACGAGGAGACGTGAGCTTTAACGGTCAGTCACGCTAACGTTAGCCGGCTAGCAGGTTAGCCTTCCAGCTAGCTAGGCCTGTTTTAGCAACCAGGCTTCATTCGGCCTCAGCTGTCTGTGTCTCTGTCTGTCTGTCTGTCTGTCTGTGTGTGTCTCTGTCTCTCTGTCTGTGTCTCTGTCTGTCTGTCTGTCTGTCTGTGTCTCTGTCTGTCTGTCTGTCTGTGTCTGTGTCTCTGTCTGTCTGTCTGTCTGTCTGTCTGTCTGTTGTTGAAGCTTCCTGTTATTCTTTTAGTGGTCAGAGGTCAGCTGACTGCAACCAGGAAGTGTTGCAGCGGGACGACCGACCGGGGGGGTCGCTTCTGGTTAACACACACACACACACACACACACACACACACACGCTTGGCGGGAGATGGCAGTGATGACATCATGGCAGCACTTTCCACATCCTGTTGAAGCCAAGGTCACTTCCTGTCGCTCATTGTCTCTGTGGTGTCTAAATTTACCCAGAAGTCTGAGCGGATGAATCCTCACGAGTCCTTTAAAGGTCTGATGCTAATGCTAACGCTAAACCTGTGTGTGTGTGTGTGTGTGTGTGTGTGTGTGTGTGTGTGTGTGTGTGTGTGTGTGTGTGTGTGTGTGTGTGTGTGTGTGTGTGTGCGCGCGCGCAGCGTGTCCCTCGGGTCAGTTTAAGGCGGGTTCAGGACCCGGTGTGTGTGGACCGTGTCCCGACCGGAGCAACACTCTGATCCCAGGCTCCGCCTACTGCCTCTGTCACCATGGTTACCACCGAGCCGACTCCGACCCGTCGCACGCCACCTGCACACGTGAGACCTCTCCTATCTCCTTCTCTCCTCTCTCCTTCACTCTGTCCTACCCGGTTTTCTGTATCTTGTATCTGTGACGTCATCGGGGTTATATAGCACCGAGGCCACACCCCCTTTTGTGTGTAAAAGAACCAAAGAACCATTTAAAGATTCATGACTGTGGGGGGGGGGGGGGGTCCTGGACCAGTTAACCCTCTAACTAATAATGGTCCAACAACTGCACCGCCCCTCTAATTACCTTACCTCACCGACAATTAGGACAAATTAAAAGGTGTGTGTGTGTGTGTGTGTGTGTGTGTGTGTGTGTGTGTGTGTGTGTGTGTGTGTGTGTGTGTGTTGATGGAGCAGCTACATTGTATTTT
>NW_027176361.1:485000-490000 GCF_023349555.1 Cebidichthys violaceus
AATGACGGACAGTTCACCACCATCCAGCTGGTGGGGATGCTGAGGGGCATCGCTGCCGGCATGAAGTACCTGTCTGTCATGAGCTTCGTCCACAGAGACCTGGCAGCTCGAAACATCCTGGTCAACTCCAACCTGGTCTGTAAGGTGAGACAGTCTGCCACCTGTCTGTCTGTAAGCTGAGACAGTCTGTCACCTGTCTGTCTGTAAGCTGAGACAGTCTGTCACCTGTCTGTCTGTAAGGTGAGACGGTCTGCCACCTGTCTGTAAGGTGAGACAGTCTGCCACCTGTCTGTCTGTCTGTAAGGTGAGACAGTCTGCCACCTGTCTGTCTGTCTGTAAGGTGAGACAGTCTGTCACCTGTCTGTCTGTAAGGTGAGACAGTCTGCCACCTGTCTGTAAGCTGAGACTGTCACCTGTCTGTCTGTAAGGTGAGACAGTCTGCCACCTGTCTGTCTGTCTGTAAGGTGAGACAGTTTGTCACCTGTCTGTAAGGGGAGACAGTCTGTCCCTGCCCTCTGTCTCTCTGCCCACCTGTCTATCCACCCACCTGTCTCCCTGCCCACCTGTCTATCCACCCACCTGTCTCCCTGCCCACCTGTCTATTCACCCACTTGTCTCCCTGCCCACCTGTTTATCCACCCACCTGTCTTTCTGCCCACCTGTCTATCCACCCACCTGTCTATCCACCCACCTATCTCCCTGCCCACCTGTCTCCCCGCCCACCTGTCTCCCTGCCTGTCTCCCACCTGTCTGTCAGTGAGGTCTAACTGTGTTTCTGTCTTCAGGTGTCAGACTTTGGTCTCAGCAGGTTCCTGACTGAGAACTCTTCTGACCCGACGTACACCAGCTCTCTGGTAGGTCAGCTGATTAAAAAGCTCCCATGATGCTCTTTGTTGATACTCGCACCTGTGGTTTAATTATTCATAAAGTGGTGCTTAATAGGATGTTTTAAATGTTCTAGTGAGCCTTAAAGGAACAGTACCGACTGTGTCTTAAAGGAACAGTGCCGACTGTGTCTTAAAGGAACAGTGCCGACTGTGTCTTAAAGGAACAGTGCCGACTGTGTCTTAAAGGAACAGTGCCGACTGTGTCTTAAAGGAACAGTGCCGACTGTGTCTTAAAGGAACAGTGCCGACTGTGTCTTAAAGGAACAGTACCGACTGTGTCTTAAAGGAACAGTGCCGACTGTGTCTTAAAGGAACGGTACGGACTGTGTCTTACAGGAACGGTACCAACTGTCTTAAAGGAACGGTACCGACTGTGTCTTAAAGGAACGGTACCGACTGTCTTAAAGGAACAGTACGGACTGTGTCTTAAAGGAACGGTACCGACTGTCTTAAAGGAACGGTACCGACTGTCTTAAAGGAACAGTACGGAATGTGTCTTAAAGGAACAGTACGTACTGTGTCTTAAAGGAACAGTACGGACTGTGTCTTAAAGGAACAGTACGGACTGTGTCTTAAAGGAACAGTACGGACTGTGTCTTAAAGGAACAGTACGGAATGTGCCTTAAAGGAACAGTACGTACTGTGTCTTAAAGGAACAGTACGGACTGTGTCTTAAAGGAACAGTACGGACTGTCTTAAAGGAACAGTACGTACTGTGTCTTAAAGGAACAGTACGGACTGTGTCTTAAAGGAACGGTACCGACTGTCTTAAAGGAACAGTACGGACTGTGTCTTAAAGGAACGATACCGGCTGTGCCTTAAAGGAACGGTACCGGCTGTGCCTTAAAGGAACAGTACTGACTGTGTCTCGTCCTCAGGGAGGGAAGATTCCTATTCGCTGGACGGCTCCTGAAGCCATCGCCTACAGGTGAGCATCAGTACTGCAGGTAGTAGTACTGTGAGTGATATTACATACTAAATATAAATATTAAATAGTGATTATTTTATTTGACTCTCAGGAAGTTCACGTCAGCCAGTGATGGGTGGAGCTACGGCATCGTCATGTGGGAGGTGATGTCATATGGAGAGCGGCCATATTGGGACATGAGCAACCAGGACGTAAGAGAAACTACTGTCTGTCTCTGTCCTGTCTCACCCTCGTCTCTCTCTCTCTCTCTCTCTCTCTTACTATGGTTATTAACGCCATAGAGCAGGACTACCGTCTCCCTCCTGTCTCACCCTCCTGTCTGTCTCTCTCTTCTATGACAGGTGATTAACGCCATAGAGCAGGACTACCGTCTCCCCCCCCCCCCAGAATGCCCCGCCTCCCTCCACTCTCTCATGTTGGACTGTTGGCAGAAGGAACGAGCCAATCGGCCGAGGTTCTGCGACGTGGTGTCTGCTCTCGATAGGCTGATCCGAAACCCCGCCTCCCTGAAGGTGACGCTCCCAGAGGGCCGCAGGTGAGATCGCCGTCTTGGGGTTTTTTTAGCAACCAGTGAACAGGAAGTGACCATATCAGGACTGAGGAGTGACGTAGAGACCTGTCAATCATCATGTAGCCCCGCCCCTAAAGCATACCCTGCTTTATGGTCTGTGTGTGCGTGTGTGTGTGTGTGTGTGTGTGTGTGTGTGTGTGTGTGTGTGTGTATAAATGATTGACAGGTGTGGAATGTCATTAATGCACCAGCTGCTGGAGGTCAGGGGTTACTGTAGAGACACGGTTACACACACACACACACACACACACACACACACACACACGGTGTGGGCGGGGCTAGTGAGTGTGATTGACAGCTGTTTATACAGACTTGTTTACATCAGCAGGTGCAGAACGGTTCACATTCCTGGATTAAAGCTCAGAGGGGAGCAATATCCTGTCTGTCTGCTGCATGTCTGTCTGTCTCTGTGTGTCTGTCTCTCTCCCTGTCTGTCTCTCAGTGTGTCTGTCTCACACCTGTCTGTTTCTGTGTGTGTGTCTCACACCTGTGTGTCTGTCTCACACCTGTCTGTCTCTCTCCCTGTCTGTCTCTCAGTGTGTCTACCTCACACCTGTCTGTCTCTCTCCCTGTCTGTCTCTCAGTGTGTCTCAGCCCCTGTTGGACCAGCGTGTCCCCCCGTCTCTGTCGTCCTGTGGTTCTGTCTCTGAGTGGCTTCGAGCCATTAAGATGGAGCGATACGAGCCGAGCTTCCTCCAGTCGGGCTTCACGAGTCTGGAGGTCGTCTCTCAGCTCAACACCGAGTAAGAGACACTAAATATATACATAAATACATATTATACATCTAGAGATGTATAGTAGTAGTATAGTAGTGTATATAACAGATGTGTCTCCGTCTGTTTCCGTAGCGACCTGCTCAGAGTGGGCGTGACCCTCGCCGGACACCAGAAGAAGATCCTCTCCTCCATCCAGACGTTCAGGGTCCACAAAGCCCCGCCCACTCTGCTCTACTGACCAATCACAGCCCTGCCTTCGCCGCCCGTACTGTCCAAAAAAACCACTACACTCAGGACGCTGAGTCACGCCCACTTGTTTTTTAACCACTGAACATTTTGACCAATCAGAGAGAGCAAGGAGGACCGGTGAGACTCCGCCTCCTTGGTGGTCAGACCAATGAGACTGTGACGTTTAGGAAGCACAAAACAACGTACGGTTACTGTCTTCTGTACGCTTCATTATGTTTGACTCAGGTGCTACAGGACTCCGCCCCCCCTTCTTAATCCCACGAATCAGAGTTCACCACAGCGAGCACCTGGTTGGTCGACTTTCAGGTAAACCTAAGCTCCCCCCCCCCCCCCCGGCCTTGCTGTTATCGCCCCGCCCACTTCATAAAAGCACAGCTGTGATTGGTTCCCAGGCCCGGTCCGTCACACAGACACTGAATTCTAAAAACCCTAACCGGATCAGCTGATGATCAAAACAAACCGCTGCCACTACGACTGCAGAGAACCGAGAGAACCCCGGGACGAACCGAACGGGGTTCTGGTCCTGATCGACTGGGTCAAATATCATCATGGAAACCTGTCCATAGTCCACTAGGATTATATTCTGAGATTTAAACCTTTGTGAGGAGTTCTGGAGGAACGTCTTGAACAAACTCACAGGAAACTCCAAAAAGACTCTTTGTTGATCTCCAGCGATGTGTGATTATTGATCTGAGGGACAGCAGGCGGTCCAGACGGGATCAATATTCTGTTAAGTCCACGTGTCCCGGTGAAGTTTCACCGTCAAAACTCTTCGTGATCTGTGAGGAATATTATGGGATGGCCTCGGAAAACAGAGGTGAGCCTTTTGAGCGAATCTTCGTCAATTTGTTGAGATTAACGAACATCTCGTGGAAAACGTCCTCCAGCTGTTTGTCCAAAATTAATGTGATTCTTCAGGTCTGTGGACTACTGGGAGACCTTCAGGCAGACCTTCAGGTCCCATTGGAGAACTCTCAGAAGGACTTCAAGTTTCTTCTTTAAGATGTAAAAGTACTCAAGTGTATTTTATTGAGCCTGTTCTGAGGCATTTAGTAGTGTTTTTAAACCTTAAAGTGAATCATTTATACAATCAAACACTAGAACCAGAACTGGTGGTCCGTCTGGATTAATGTCACTTTCTACCTTCTGGAACAGAACCACTGCAGATTTAAGCTGATTTCACAGTAAAAGTCTTTTACAAAGTTCCTGATCCTGGACTGAGGATCTGGTTCAGGTTTGAGGACGAGAAGAGAAACATTGGATTGTAGAAGTGATGGTTTTGTATTTTAGCACTTTTCGTACCTGATATTTGATCGTGTTTAAAGTAGATACTGATGTTTTTATACTGAAGTCATTTTGTAAAGAAAAAAGAAAAAGAACAAAAAGAGATTTGTCTTGTATTTCAAAATATCTCTGAGACCAAAGAGGACCAGTTATCAGAGTCACCAGACCTGTTTAGATCTCTAGACCAGGTCTGGAACCAGGAGGCTCCTGAACCATCAGAACCATTGATTCTTATGAAGAACGTATTATTGTCAGCTGTCTCTGTCAGCCAATCACAATAAAGAGGAACCGTCCGGCCCAATGACGAGTCTGAGTCCACCTGATTTAAGACCACGAAGCCACACAGTAAGAGTACTAGTACCACA
>NW_027176361.1:495000-502500 GCF_023349555.1 Cebidichthys violaceus
GTAGTAGTAGTAGTAGTAGTAGTAGTAGTACCTGCCCCCCCTTCCTGCGGTCCCAGCCTGTAGTAGTAGTAGTAGTAGTAGTAGTAGTAGTAGTACCTGCCCCCCCTTCCTGCGGTCCCAGCCTGTAGTAGTAGTACCTGCCCCCCCTTCCTGCGGTCCCAGCCTGTAGTAGTAGTAGTAGTACCTGCCCCCCCTTCCTGTGGTAGTAGTAGTAGTAGTAGTAGTAGTAGTAGTAGTAGTAGTACCTGCCCCCCCTTCCTGCGGTCCCAGCCTGTAGTAGTAGTAGTAGTAGTAGTAGTAGTAGTAGTAGTACCTGCCCCCCCTTCCTGCGGTCCCAGCCTGTAGTAGTAGTAGTAGTAGTAGTAGTAGTACCTGCCCCCCCTTCCTGCGGTCCCAGCCTGTAGTAGTAGTAGTAGTAGTAGTAGTAGTAGTACCTGCCCCCCCTTCCTGCGGTTCCAGCCTGTAGTAGTAGTAGTAGTAGTAGTAGTACCTGCCCCCCCTTCCTGCGGTCCCAGCCTGTAGTAGTAGTAGTAGTAGTAGTAGTACCTGCCCCCCCTTCCTGCGGTCCCAGCCTGTAGTAGTAGTAGTAGTAGTAGTAGTAGTACCTGCCCCCCCTTCCTGCGGTCCCAGCCTGTAGTAGTAGTAGTAGTAGTAGTAGTACCTGCCCCCCCTTCCTGCGGTCCCAGCCTGTAGTAGTAGTAGTAGTAGTAGTAGTAGTACCTGCCCCCCCTTCCTGCGGTCCCAGCCTGTAGTAGTAGTAGTAGTAGTAGTAGTAGTACCTGCCCCCCCTTCCTGCGGTCCCAGCCTGTAGTAGTAGTAGTAGTAGTAGTAGTAGTACCTGCCCCCCCTTCCTGCGGTCCCAGCCTGTAGTAGTAGTAGTAGTAGTAGTAGTAGTAGTACCTGCCCCCCCTTCCTGCGGTCCCAGCCTGTAGTAGTAGTAGTAGTAGTAGTACCTGCCCCCCCTTCCTGCGGTCCCAGCCTGTAGTAGTAGTAGTAGTAGTAGTAGTAGTAGTAGTAGTAGTACCTGCCCCCCCTTCCTGCGGTCCCAGCCTGTAGTAGTAGTAGTAGTAGTAGTAGTAGTAGTACCTGCCCCCCCTTCCTGCGGTCCCAGCCTGTAGTAGTAGTAGTAGTAGTAGTAGTAGTAGTACCTGCCCCCCCTTCCTGCGGTCCCAGCCTGTAGTAGTAGTAGTAGTAGTAGTAGTAGTAGTACCTGCCCCCCCTTCCTGCGGTCCCAGCCTGTAGTAGTAGTAGTAGTAGTAGTAGTAGTAGTAGTAGTAGTACCTGCCCCCCCTTCCTGCGGTCCCAGCCTGTAGTAGTAGTAGTAGTAGTAGTACCTGCCCCCCCTTCCTGCGGTCCCAGCCTGCCACCAGGATCCCAGCCGTCAGCTCTTCTCTGTATCTGTAGCAGCTCGCTCTGAACAGATTGGCGGCCGTCTCCACCAATGGAGGCTCGTCCAGCTCGATGCTGAGGGGGCGGGACAACACACGGGCAGAGGTTAGCTGCAGAAGACTGGACGCTGGGACTGTCAATCAAACTGTGTGTGTGTGTGTGTGTGTGTGTGTGTGTGTGTGTGTGTGTGTGTGTGTGTGTGTGTGTGTGTGTGTGTGTGTTACCTGTGGAAGCCCAGCTGGTAGGTGACCACGTCAGCGATGGCCTGAGTGTCAGCAGCTGATCCAGACCTGTAAACCAGCACACATGAGGGTCAGCCTGAGGGTCTGGTCCAGGTCATGTAAAGGTTAGGAGGAGGTCTGGGTCCTGGTCTGGGTTAGGAGGAGGTCTGGGTCCTGGTCTGGAGGAAGACTCACCTGCAGCAGAAGATCCGGTCGTGGATCGGAGTCAGTTTGTCTGTCACTCTGTTGGCGATGTAGGCGCTGAGAGACAGCCAGAGAGAGAGAGAGACAGGTTTAAAGGAGTGCGTCCTCCTCACAGTGTGGACGGACGGACGGACAGACAGACAGACAGAGGTTTAAAGGAGTGCGTCCTCCTCACAGTGTGGACAGACAGACTCTTACCCGGTGGTGGTCCTGGAGTCAGCCCCGATCACCACTCCTCCATCATACTCCACCGCCATGATGGTGGTCTGACGGACAGACAGGTGGAGACACAGACAGGTGGACAGACAGACAGGTTAACGTGTTGATAGATCAGAAACAACAGAGCACCAGTTATCGTCTAAAGCCGTTCCATGTGGCGTTAACGCAGTGAGCCCATTATCGGACGGTTAGCCGTCATTAGCTTCCCTGCAGTGAGAAGTGCTGTCTCATTCAGCCGCTGCTTTCAGCTTTAAAACTCTCCGCGGGATCAGAACCAGAACCGGGTCCGGTCCGGTCCAGTTGGATCCGGTCCGTACTCACCCCGGTGCTGACTTCCTGGCTGGTCCAGTCCGGGACCAGTTCGCTTTTAGAAGACATCTGCTGTCCGAAGTACGGCATCATTGTTGCTGCCGCCATCTTGTTTCTCTCGTCTGGTAGTTGTGTGGGCTGTGACGTCACAGTGAGGCGGGTAATTTACGCGTTTAGCGCCGATATATAATATATAATATTATTAAATAACGTGTTAGACTTCAACGCTTGTTTCTGTCTCTTCACTATGAGTCAAATGTACTTTTATATAAAACGGCCTGTAGCGGACACCTCTCCACGGGTCCTGACTCCACCGGAAACACGAAACACGAAACCGGAAACAGGAAAAGAAGGTAAACACCGCGGCTGCTTCCTAAAACATCTCATAAATATCACTTTAAAGACTGAATTCAACGTGTTTTACCGCAATTTTTTGACTTTTAACGAGTCATTAAGTATGTTTAACTGACGTGTTTTATTTAAATGATGTCTTTAGTCTTAAGTTTCGGCTCATTTATTGACCGTTCTATCGGAGCACCAGACTGTTGTAGGATGTAGTTAAACCCTGAACAATAAACAAGTGATGGAGCTCATATGATGTGTGATTGTTGTTACATGGTGTGTTTTATTACAGATGACTGTCCATAACTTGTACATATTTGACCGTAACGGCAGCTGTCTGTACTATAATGAGTGGAACCGCAAGAAGCAGGCCGGCATCTCCAAGGATGAGGTGAGACTAAGAACACAAAGACTTTATACAGTACCTGTCTGTCTGCTGACCTGTCTGTCTGCTCACCTGTCTGTCTGCAGGAGTTTAAGCTGATGTATGGGATGCTCTTCTCCATCCGCTCCTTCGTCAGTAAGATGTCTCCTCTGGATATGTATCCTTCACAACAACAGCTGTCTGTCTGTCTGTCTGTCTGTCTCCCTGTCTGCCTGTCTGCGGTCCTTAGCAGCCTGTCTGTCCTCAGGAAGGAGGGCTTCCTGTCCTTTCAGACCAGTAAGTACCGTCTTCACTACTACGAGACTCCCAGTGGACTGAGGTTCATCATGAACACGGACCTGTCTGTCCCCAACGCCAGAGAGACACTGCAGCACATATACAGCAACGTAAGATACACACACACGCACGCACGCACGCACGCACACACACACACACACACACACACACACACACACACACACACACACACACACAACATATTACATGTTTTATGTGATTTACTGTTTTTTTTCTATTTCCACTGACCCTGTCTGTCTGTCTGTTTGTCTCTCAGCTGTATGTGGAGTACATAGTGAAGAACCCTGTCTGTGTGTTGGGACACAGTTTGGACAGCGAGTTGTTCAGCAGTCGACTGGACTCGTTCATCAGAGGACTCCCGTTCTACAGTCCCCGCGCTGCCTGATAGACGAGGACACACATACACACACACACACACACACACACACACACACACACACACACACACACACACACACACACACACACACACACACACACACTCTCAGTGATGTTGTATTTATTTATGAACATTATGATTAAATGTGTCAACTCGATGATGCTGTCTTCTGTCTTTATTACAGAGGACATGTCGCCTCCTGCTGGTCGTCTGCTGGTGTTTCACCAACGTTCAGACAGACGGGAGGTCTCACTCTCTCCTTTATTACAAAACCTTTATATTAGTGCTGGGTAAGATTAAAATATTTAATCTCATTGTTATGCACAAAGTTCAACAATGAATTCAAAAGTAGTGTATTACTCACTTGTATTTTAAAGTACTGCTATATGAACAACAGTACACTAACATTTGGTTTGAATCACTTTAAACAGATCAGGTTATTTTTAACAGCAGTATTCTTCACACACTATCAGTTATATTTCTACTATCTGTGCTCAGTGTGTGACTTTATTTAAACGTTCCACTGCTGTGCAACATGAATACAATGTTCCACACGTTTCATCAACATGTGTGTCTTCTGTCTTCATACAGTCAGAGCATGCGAACGCAGCTCCCACTGTTCATCAACATAATGCACCGTAACTCTGAGGTGACGATGGTTACCCGGAGATGTCCGGTAGTCTCCGGTGAGAGACGGCCGGTGCGCGTTGTGACTCCGTCTCTTTTGTAGTCCTCTCCTCTTCATACGACTCGTGTGTTCTTCTGGTGACGGTGCGTCTGGAGGGAGGCTCCTACGTGACGTCATTCATGATCCTGAGAACGTTCCTCAGACCGACGTCTTCTCAACACTAGTCGTCCTCAGTTTGTATCTCTCCACTTCTCTGTGGCGTCTGTTAGCTCGTCTTTAGTTTATCTCTACTTCTCCACACGCTGCATCAGCGTAGTGATGAAGACTCCTCCACACGCTGCATCAGCGTAGTGATGAAGACTCCTCCACACGCTGCATCAGCGTAGTGATGAAGACTCCTCCACCGCTGGTTTGGTGATTTACTGACATCAACGGTGTGGATTGTATTTTTAAAAAACTGCGTTAATGCAATAAAATAATTGTCTGCGTTAATTAATTAATTAATTAATTAATTAATGCGTTAACGGGATAATAACGCGTTTAGTTATCCAGCACTAATATACACCAACGATCAGACAGACGGGAGGTCTCACTCTCTCCTATATTAATAAACCTTCATCCTCTACATTTCAACATCTCCTGTTTTTAAAACGGCGTCCTCGTCTTCTACTCAACTGTTTCTCTGTCCTAGCTTCCTCTGTCCTAGCTTCCTCTGTCCTAGCTTCTTGTGTCCTAGCTTCCTGTGTCCGCCCCTTAAACCTGAATATTATCAGTGTTTTATTGTGAATACGTTTACATGAACCATAAATTAATCTAGAATATTAGTGTGAATGTAAACAAGAACGAGAGCTGTGAGACAAACAGATTAACACACACACACACACACACACACACACACACACACACACACACACACACACACTGACCTTGAACTACACACACACACACACACACACACACACATCTGTCCACTCCAGATGTGGTTCAGACGGTGTAATCCTGTGGTGATATAATCTGTAATCCCACTGAAAAACATACTGCCAACCAGCAGCCACTCACAGTCCACACAAAGTGTTCCCTAGTCCTGAACCTGATCCTAGTCCTGAACCTGGTCCTAGTCCTGAACCTGGTCCTAGACCTGAACCTGGTCCTACTCCTGAACCTGGTCCTTGTCCTGAACCTGGTCCTAGACCTGAACCTGGTCCTATATCTGATCCTGTGTCCTCACAGTGTAAATATAGTACTTTATACTGTACTACATCTCAGAGGTACATATACTACTTTTTACTGTACTACATCTCAGAGGTACATATTGTACTTTTCACTTTAAATACAGTATATACTATAAGGTTTTGAATGCAGTACTTTTACTAGTAGTGTAGTATTTTTTCAGTGTGTATTAGTACTTTTACTGCAGTAAATGATCAAAGTACTTCTCCCAACACTTCTTGGAGGTTTATATCTCAGTTGTCGGAGCGTCCCTGAAAGCACCAACAGTCGTTGCTCCCAACAAGATAACCAAACAGTAAAATAGTGGACTGATCGTACTGATTACTGATTATTGATTATTGATTATTGATTGAAGTGAAACCAAACGTTTGTCTGGAAGAAAATAAAATCACTCTGAACAGTAAAGAGTCTAAATGTGGTTCATCATGTTGATCAGAGGACGCTGGAACACAACCTGTGTGTGTGTGTGTGTGTGTGTGTGAGAGAGAGAGAGATAAGGGTCAGAATAATTTTGGATCCGGGCAAGAGGCCATATTTAACATCTGTACACAGGGTCTGATATTTAGGAGCTACAGGAGGTTTTAATCCAGACAGACAGACAGACAGACAGACAGAAGTGATATCTGAGCTCTGATTGGTGGATTAAACCAACAGGATTAATATCAGAGCCTCAGCAGAGAGACAGACAGACAGACGAAGGTGGACACAGAGTGTGGACGACAGGAATCGGACACCTTTAACCAGGTAAAGTGATTGATCTGTGTGTAACCTGTTGCAGGGGCTGATGGGACATGTTGTAGCTTAATGGAACTAAAACAACCTCAGAACTACAACCTCAGAACTACAACTCAGTGACTGCAGAAGCAAACAGACGTGTCATCGTTTATGTTCATGTAGAACGTTTCACCTGTTTATTCAACAGTATTTTATTATAGTCATGTTACGTACTGTGGTCAGAAACCACAAGACCCAAAGAAGATATAGTCAGGTTTGTATTTTAGCCGTAGTTTAGTTTTGGTTTATATTGGCTATGGTTTGGTTTTTAACTAAGCTGTAGTTTGGTTTGTATTTGGGCTGTAGTTTGGTTTAGGCTGTAGTTTGGTTGAAGTTATTGTCATTAGCATTATTGTCTTTCGTTATTAGCATTAGCTTTATTGTTCATCGCTCTCTCCTCAGGGTCAGCCATGTTTGCGGGTCGGGTGCCGCCCACAGCAGCTGCTGTCGGGTCGGCGGCTGCAGGAGGAAAAGGCGGGAAGTTTTCAGTGGAGGAGCTGTACGGGTTCAACAAGAAGCCGAAGGTGAACAGAGGGAATCCTGGGAAACCAGAGAAGAGTGACGGGAAGAAAGAACCGAAGGAGAAAGAAGAATCTGTGCTGGCATCTCAGATCCTGGAGGCAGCGCGGAGGCTGATGGAGAGACGGCGACTGGAGATATACCTGAAGGAGTGTGATGTCACCATGGAGCAGAGCAACATGCCGTACAGGTGAGACACAGTGAGACAGGTGAGACAGGTGAGACAGCGGTATGTCGCGCTGCTAACACTCCAGTGGTTTTAGTATCATGAACTGAATGAACCACATTACATTTACATTTACATACAACACATGTAAGTCTACACCTCATTTTTATTTGTGAGCCAATGAACACATTGTTTGTTGAAATATTTTTCCCTTATAAAGATCTGTTCCCGGACATTGTCAATGAAGTGAAAATTGATAGAGTCGTGTCTTGAGTGAAGTATGTCTATTAATAATTTTGTAATACTGTGATATAACACGCAAAACCCCTAAAAACACGCTTGATATACATTTTAGGTGAAATAGCCCACATCTGTAGTTTGGTTTGTATCTTGGCTGAAGTTTGGTTTGTATTTAGGTTGTAGTTTGTTTTGTATTGT
>NW_027176361.1:507500-540000 GCF_023349555.1 Cebidichthys violaceus
ACCTGCTCAGAACCTCTTTGAGTTTTAGACCTTGAGAGTGAGGACAGTTTATAAAGGGAGGACTTGTTGGCTGGTCTTCACCTGGGTCTGTCTCTGTATAACACGATTATTATATCATTATATTATTATTATTATTATTATTATATTATGATTATATTCATACCTTCCTCATAGTATTTGACATTATAGGTGCCGTCATGTCTTTGATCCATTATGAGGCCCTTTGAGGTTTATGTGTATTCACATTGCTGTAATTGTCAGATTGTCCTTAATTTATTATTTTTTATTGTATATTTCCATTTCTTGGCCATTTTATGTGTAAAGTTATGACA
Organism: Cebidichthys violaceus; assembly: GCF_023349555.1. Lineage (NCBI taxonomy): Eukaryota > Metazoa > Chordata > Actinopteri > Perciformes > Stichaeidae > Cebidichthys > Cebidichthys violaceus. The sequence continues at coordinate 507,833 of NW_027176361.1, forward strand.
GTATATGTTGGAACATATTTTGTTATTTTCATTGTCACTGACCATAGCTCATTTATTTGTGATTCATTATTGCTCATAAGTATATGAGTTTATATTATGGATTTAGTTTGTATCTTGGCTGTAGTTTGTTTTTGTATCTTGGCTGTAGTTTGGTTTATATCTTGGCTGTAGTTTGGTTTGTATCTTGGCCGTAGTTTGGTTTGTATCTTGGCCGTAGTTTGGTTTATATCTTGGCCGTAGTTTGGTTTATATCTTGGCCGTAGTTTGGTTTATATCTTGGCCGTAGTTTGGTTTATATCTTGGCCGTAGTTTGGTTTATATCTTGGCTGTAGGTTGGTTTGTATCTTGGCGGTAGTTTGGTTTTTTATCTTGGCTGTAGTTTGGTTTGTATCTTGGCTGTAGTTTGGTTTGTATCTTGGCGGTAGTTTGGTTTTTATCTTGGCTGTAGGTTGGTTTATATCTTGGCTGTAGGTTGGTTTGTATCTTGGCTGTAGGTTGGTTTGTATCTTGGCTGTAGGTTGGTTTGTATCTTGGCTGTAGGTTGGTTTGTATCTTGGCTGTAGTTTGGTTTGTATCTTGGCCGTAGTTTGGTTTGTATCTTGGCTGTAGGTTGGTTTGTATCTTGGCTGTAGTTTGGTTTGTATCTTGGCTGTAGTTTGGTTTGTATCTTGGCTGTAGTTTGGTTGCACTCACATCTGAAATGAAGGCACAGAAAATAAATCTATGAGTCCAATATGATCAGAATCCTAACACATGAATTTGCTGTCCAACAATGATGTTAACAGAGAGAATAGAGCTGAAACAAGTGGTTTAATAACCACAGATAAAGTCCATGCACACAAATTTCTCTTGTTAGAAGATGAGAAAAATATAATAATGTTTTTTTTATTGACATAACCTCACACCTGAATGAACTTGATTTAAAGCTGCAGAGTGATTCAGTGAAATTAATTTTTCTCAAATGAAGTACTTTATTTTAAGATGCACATTTTTCAAAAGCTTTCTGTTCTGTCAGTTATTTTTTAATCAGCTTTATTTTACTTGAACTGAGAAGAACATCTATTTATATATTTCTATGTATTATTTATAATCCATCCAGTTAAATTTGAAAACTGAAAATAATAATTGTTAAAATATAATTGATGTGTACTTTCTTTATTTGATTTGACAGTTGTTGACTACACAGAGACGTTAAATATCTAACTATATATATATATATATATATATATATATATATTCAAGAAGCCTAGTAGTAGTAACAACTATATATATATATATATATATATATATATATATATATATATATATATATATATATATATATATATATATATGGTATATATATATGGCACTAAATAGTGCAAGTTAGATATTATTGTAATGTTACGGACATTTGGCCGAGGAGATTTTCTCAATCTGGACCTTTTGGAATTTTAATTGAATACCCCTGGACTGGGGGATAGGGATTATTGGTTAGGGGTTAAGGGGTTTTCGGTTCAGGGTCAGGGATTAGGTTTTACAGGTTTGGGTTTTGGGTTCATGGTTAGGGATTAGGGTTTAGAGATTATGAGTTAGGGGTTAGGGTTTTAGTGTTAAGGATTAGGGATTAAGGATCAGGGGTTTGGGGTTTCCTCATGTCAATAAAGTTCTTCACTAATATAGAAGTCCAGGGTTGTGTGTGTTGTGCGTTTTCCTCTCATTGATTGAAGGCGAGCAGAAGAACATGTGAGACGTTCAGCCAAAATGATCGGAGCCATTGATCAGCTCTCAGTATTGATCATTCATTGATGAGTGATGTGTCTGTTAAACTTGAATATTAATGACGCAGATATTGATACTCGGTCTGAAAGAGACTTGGTGATATTGACGACCTGGTTTCAGACCCGATGGCTCAAAATTGACCTGGATGAAATATTGATGACTTGATCTTGGACTGTGACGTGAATATTGATGACTATGTTTGAGCCTATTTATAGCTATCACTCACGTCATTTCTGTATTTGATGATGAGTATTGTTTGAGATACATACCTTTGTTTGAGATACATACCTTTGTTTGAGATACATACCTCTGTTTGAGATACATACCTTTGTTTGAGATACATACCTCTGTTTGAGATATGAATACCAATGTCTGTCTGTCTCTCTGTCTTTGAATCATCATTTGTTTGTATTTTTAGCTCCTTTTGTTAAAATGTCTGATGCTACTTTTTTGGTCATTTCAGTTCACACACACACACACACAGAAATAATCTGGATTTACGTCTTAATATATAAACTGAACCATCTGTGTGACCTCTTAATGAGTATTGTGTGTATGTACGTGTGTGTGAGTGTGGGACCAGACCACATACATTGACCAGACCACATACATTACATTACAGTCATTTAGCAGACGCTTTTATGTATGAAAACAATAAGTGGTGAGTGGAAGGCTCAGGGTAGCACTTCCTGAAGAGGTGGGTTTTCAGCCTGCGCCGAAAGATGGGCAGCGACTCCGCTGTCCTGACGTCAGTGGGAAGTTCATTCCACCACTGTGGGGCCAGGACAGGAAACAGACGTGACCGGGTCGATCGGCCGCCAGGACCTCTGAGCGACGGGGCGACCGATCGCCCCGAGGCAGCAGAGAGAAGTGGTCGGGCGGGGGTGTAGGGCTTGACCGTGGCCTGGAGATAGGAAGGAGCTGTTCCTTTCACTGCCCTGTATTCTAGCACCAGAGTCTTAAACTGGATGAGCTCTTACAGGGAGCCAGTGTAGAGAACGGAGAAAGAAAGTTGTGTGGGAGAACTTGGGGCGATTGAACACCAGGCGAGCTGTGGCTTTCTGGACAAGCTCCAGAGGTCTGATGGCCGACGCTGGGGCTCCGGCGAGTAGAGAGTTGCAGTAGTCCAGGCGGGAGATGATGAGAGCCTGGATGAGAACCTGCACCGTCTCGTCAGTCAGGAAGAGGAGAATCCTCCTGATTTTGTAGAGCAGGAATCTGCAGGAGCGTGTGACGGATGAGATGTTTCCTGAGAACGACAGTTGGTCATCCAGGGACCAGACCACATACGTACAACACTACAATGATAATGAGACTCACCTGTCTCATTAACACTCACCTGGTGAGGTCACCTGGTTTCATTCATCCTTTAACTGATTGTGATTTTTTTTGCAGGAATCTTGGGAAATCTGGGCTGAGAGTGTCCTGTTTAGGACTTGGTGAGAACACACACACACACACACACACACACACACACACACAATACACACATTACAACACATTACAACACACACACATAATACACACAAACACACAACAACACATGTTCACACACACACTACAACACACACTGACACATAAAGTACACAATCAGTGATGTTCTTTCTCTCTCCTCAGGAACATGGGTGACATTTGGCTCTCAGATCTCGGATGAGGTACTCAGTGTGTGTGTGTGTGTGTGTGTGTGTGTGTGTGTGTGTGTGTGTGTGTGTGTGTGTTACATAATGTGTATTACTGCCTCTGTGTGTAGATGGCAGAGAGAGTGATGACTGAGGCGTACGACAGCGGAGTGAACTTGTTCGACACTGCAGAGGTTTACGCTTCAGGGAGGTACAGTACAAACTGTCTGTCTGACTGTCTGTCTGACTGTCTCACATCTCAATACGTGTAAGATTAAATAACTTCCATTCAGTCGGGATGAACGCAAACTTTATTGGAAATGGAGACATTTTTAATTGTACTTGTCATTCAGGACAAGCAGCCATTGTGACATTGAAAAGTATTATGTGTATTTAAAGTATCAACAGTAAAAATACACAACTATCTGGAACAAATGTATCTAAAGTATCAACAGTAAAAGTACTCATTAGACAGAATCCAGCAAACTCATGTTATTATATATATATATCTGGTATATCTTCATAGAGGACTAATGTCTCATTCTGTCTCTCAGGGCGGAGACAACTCTGGGAAACATCCTGAAGAAGAAAGGATGGAGGTAAATGTCTCTCTTCTTATAGAATATGAACCATTGATGTACATTAAATGTATCAAACACATTAATGCAGGAATATTAATCCAGAAACATCAGATATAAATTTTACTGACGCTTCACTTTTACTACATTTATATACTTTTACTTCAGTCAGGTTATGATACAAGACTTTTACTTCCAGTGGAGTATTTTCACAGTGTGTATTAGTACTGCAGTAAATTACCTGATAACATCTTCTACTGCTGGACCAAATGTTGTGATAATAACCTGAATGTGACTCAGCAGTTTTCCTCCTAATATTCTCACTATCTGTGTCTCTTTGTCTCTTTGTATCTTTGTATCTGTGTCTCTTTGTCTCTGTTTCTGTGTATCTGTGTCTATTTGTCTCTGTGTCTCTGTGTCTCTTTGTCTCGTTGTCTCTTTTTTTCTTTGTCTCTTTGTATCTTTGTATCTGTGTCTCTTTGTTTCTGTGTATCTGTGTCTCTTCGTCTCTTTGTTTCTTTGTCTCTTTGTATCTTTGTATCTGTGTCTCTTTGTCTCTGTTTCTGTGTTTCTGTGTATCTGTGTATCTTTGTCTCTGTGTCTCTTTGTTTCGTTGTCTCTTTTTCTCTTTGTCTTTGTCTCTCTGTGTCTCTGTGTCTATTTGTCCACCAGGAGGTCCAGTTATGTGGTGACCACTAAGATCTACTGGGGAGGACAGTAAGTGCTGTGTTATATAGTAATACAACATATACTGCGTATATATATATATATATATATATATATATATATATATATATATATATATATATATATATATTATACTATCCAGTGAGGTGTTTCATTGTTTCATTGTGTTTACAGGGCGGAGACAGAGCGAGGGTTGTCACGGAAACACATCATCGAAGGTAAACAACATTTTAAGTTGAGTGTCTTTAAAGAAAACACTGCCAGTGTTCCAGTTTAACCAGTGACCGTGTTAACTGGTGACTCCATGTGCCGTGGCTGCTGGTGTTCAGTTGTGTTGTCATCATACAACACAATATTAGAAATCATTTATATTTATGTTAAGAGGTATGATGTCATAGATGCTTTATAGAAAACTTTATATATGTTCCACAGATGTGTCTTCTTCTTCGTTGGTGTGACAGCTGGCTGGTCATCAGGTTAGCGTTAGCAGCTAGCAGTAGAAGTGTCGTCTAAACAAACATGCGTTATGATCTGATTATTTTATCACTGGTCAAAATTCATAATGCTTTATTACAATACCTTTTATGAAGCTTGTTCATAGTGAAATGTTCCTTTAATGTCTCTATAAGAACATTTGAATATTGATTTCTATCAGGATGAAAAGATAATTATAATAATGAAACTGTTTATGAGGAAGATTGAATAATGCTGAACATATTTAATATGAAGGATGTTTAATTATTGTCAATGTCAGATTCTAGATATTTGTTACTATGACGTACGAGTGACTGATTACAGACGCACACACACACACACACACACACACACACACACACACATAATAACACACACACACACACACACACAGTTGGCCAGTGTCCTCTGTCAGTTGTTGGAGGTCGTTAAGGCTTTAAGAGGCTCAGTCACACCAAGACTGGATTAGGAGTTTTACACACACACACACACACACACACACACACACACACACACACACACACACACACAGATCAGTCAATCATCCGTCTTGATGAAAGCTGTGATCAGCTCTGTTGACTTAAATGTTTCTCTGAGACGCTAAATTTAACCGACAAAGAATCCCAGAAACTGATCCTGAAACAGCAGAAACCGTCTGAGAGTCTTCCAGTGGAGGAGGAAGTATTCGGATCCTTTACTGCAGTAAAAGCATGAGTACTTTGAGTGTTTTTACAGTGTGGGTTTAGTACTTTTACTGTAACAGAGTATTTTTTTATTGTTTCAGTAAAAGAACTAATCCCACCCTCTAAAATACTCTGTTTCAGTAAAAAATACTAATACCAAACTGTTAAAATACTCTGTTACAGTAAAAGTATTAATACCACATAGTAAAACTACTGTTACAGTAAAAGTATTAATACCACACAGTAAAAATACTCTGTTTTACTATCATATATTTGATCATTATTGTTGCTCATGCATTATTACATTACATTATTAATAATACATTAACTTTCTTAACACTTACTAATACCTTAACATTGTTAACTAATGCATTAACATTGTTAACATTATTACTAATACATTAACATTGTTAACATTATTAACATTATTAACATTATTACTAATACATTAACATTGTTAACATTATTAACATTAACATTATTACTAATACATTAACATTGTTAACATTATTAACATTATTAACATTATTACTAATACATTAACATTGTTAACATTATTACTAATATATTAACATTGTTAACATTATTAACATTATTAACATTATTACGATACATTAACATTATTAACATTATTACTAATATATTAATATTATTAACATTATTATGATACATTAACATTATTAACATTATTACTAATATATTAACATTATTAACATTATTAACATCATAACTAATACATTAACATGATTACTAATACATTAACATTGTTAACATTATTAACATCATAACTAATGCATTAACATTATTAATAATACAATAACATTGTTAACATTATATCTAATGCATTAACATTGTTAACATTATAACTAATGCATCAACATTATTATTAATACATTAACATTGTTAACACTTACAGATACGTTAACATTGTTAACACTTACAGATACGTTAACATTGTTAACACTTTCTGATACATTAACATTGTTAACATTATTAATACATTAACATTGTTAACATTAACATTATAACTAATGCATTAACAATAACTACATCTATTTAGCAAGTGTTCAGCCCACAGCTCTCTATCTCTGAAGGTTAACATGTAGACACGTCAACAGACATGTGAACATATTAGTGTTCACTGTGACTCTGTGTGCCGTTAACCTCCATTAAAACCCTTTTAGTCCTCCTAATCTTCAGCAAACAAACTGTCGCCGTTCGTCCTCCTGAAGGTTGACAACTCGTCCAACATCCTTCCTGATGACAGAGCTGTCAGCACAAAAAAAACTCCATTACACAACACAACTCACTATATTTAGCTGAAACACAGAGAACAGCAGACATTTGTTCCTTCCTGTCAGCTGTTTTTCATAATACGTTTCCTGAAACAGTGAACATGGAGCTGTCAGATGGAGCTTTAACGAGATGCTGGAAGGATATTTCACTCATATACGAGTGGTACATATGTTCAGACAGTTTCCTCTCTCTGCTGTGATTGTCTCTCTGTGGTCGTTTTTACGTCTATTTGTGGTCGTTTTACATCTTTGTGGTCATTTTACCTCTCTTTGTAGTCGTTTTATATCTCTTTGTGGTTCTTTTACGTTTTTTTGTGGTCTTTCTACGTCTCTGTGGTCGTTTTACATCTCTTTGTGGTCGTTTTACATCTCTTTGTGGTTCTTTTACGTTTCTTTGTGTTCATTTTACGTCCCTCTGTGGTCGTTCTACCTCTCTTTGTGGTCCTTTTACGTCTCTTTGTGGACGTTTTCAGTCTCTTTGTTGTTTGTTTTTAGTCTCATTGTTATCTTTTTTTGTCTCTTTGTGCTCATTTTGAGTTATTTTAGTGGTCGTTTTTCATCTCTTGTGTGTGTGTGTGTGTGTGCTGCAGGTCTGCGTGGATCTCTCTCCAGGTTACAGTTGGACTACGTGGACATCGTCTTTGCCAACAGGAGTGATATTAATGCACCAATGGAGGGTCAGAGCCTCAGTCACACACTATTATTATTATTATTATTACACTGTTCAAACACAAACCTTTCTTTAGTAACTTCTTTTAGTCCAGTTTTGTTCAGAACTTCACCGTAATTGATGAAACAATAATTACATAATTGAAGAACAAATCTGGTTTTAGTGACTTTCAGTACGTTCTACTGTGTCTCTGTTTATGTTCATTAACATTCATTCATAAAAGCAACACATTTAATAATTCAAATCACACAGAACTCAAAGTTGTGTTTGTACTTTGTGTTCACAGAAGTCGTTCGTGCGATGACCTTTGTCATCGATCAGGGTATGGCCATGTACTGGGGAACGTCACGCTGGACCGCTGTGGAGATCATGGTAGAGCAGAATGGAGAACTTCAGTAGAACCTCAGTAGAACCTCACAGTAGGACCTCAGTAGAACCTCATTAAAACCTCTCTGTAGGACCTCAGTAGGACCTCAGTAGAACCTCAGTAGGACCTTAGTGGGACCTCAGTGGGACCTCAGTAGAACATCAGTAAAACCTCACAGTAGGACCTCAGTAGAACCTTAGTAGGACCTCACAGTAGGACGACCTTAGTGGGACCTCAGTAGAACTCTAGTAGAACCTCAGTATAACCTCAGTAAAACCTCAGAGAAGCTGCATATAGATTTAAACTCAATAGAAATCTTCCCTTAATCAACATAATTTTGTGTTTTTGTCTGTCTGTCTCACCTGTCTCTCTCTGTCGCACCTGTCTGTCTGTCTATCCTGTAGGAGGCGTACTCACCTGTTCGTCTGTCTGACCTGTCTGTCTCTCCTATAGGAGGCGTATTCACCTGTCTCTCTGTCTCACCTTTCTCTCTGTCTCACCTGTCTGTCTCTCCAGTAGGAGGCATAGTCACCTGTCTGTCTGTCTGACCTGTCTGTCTGTCTGACCTGTCTGTCTGTCTCACCTGTCTCTCTGTTTCACCTGTCTGTCTGTCTGACCTGTCTGTCTGTCTCACCTGTCTGTCTCTCCTATAGGAGGCATACTCACCTGTCTGTCTGTCTATCTGTCTCACCTGTTTCTCTGTCTCACCTGTCTGTCTGTCTCACCTGTCTCTCTGTCTCACCTGTCTGTCTGTCTCACCTGTCTGTCTCTCCTATAGGAGGCGTACTCAGTAGCCCGACAGTTTAACCTGGTTCCTCCGGTGTGTGAACAGGCAGAGTATCACTATTTCCAGAGAGACAAAGTGGAGCTTCACCTGCCGGAGCTTTACCACAAGATAGGTACAACGCACACACACACACACACACACACACACACACACACACAATAGACTAGCAGTTTCCCCCTGTTTCCCGTCTTTGTGCTAAGCTAGGCTAAGCACTTCCTGCACACAGAGATGAAATTAAAGAGTTAAACGTTGTACTGTGTCTTTAACTAAGACTGTGGACAGCTGAGGTCAGACCAGTGGAGGTCTGTTCAGGTCTAATTATGTCCCGGGTTAATGTAGTGGTCCAGCACAGATCTAAATATGTCCCGGGTTAATGTAGTGGTCCAACACAGGTCTATATATGTCCCGGGTTAATGTAGTGGTCCAACACAGGTCTAAATATGTCCCGGGTTAATGTAGTGGTCCAACACAGGTCTAGATATGTCCTGGGTTAATGTAGTGGTCCAACACTGGTCTAAATACGTCCCGGGTTAATGTAATGGTCCAACACTGGTCTAAATATGTCCCGGGTTAATGTACTGGTCCAACACAGGTCTAGATATGTCCTGGGTTAATGTAGTGGTCCAACACTGGTCTAAATATGTCCCGGGTTAATGTAGTGGTCCAACACAGGTCTAAATATGTCCCTCAGGTGTCGGAGCCATGACCTGGTCCCCGTTAGCCTGCGGTCTGCTGACGGGGAAGTACAACATGGGAGTCCCCGAGAGCTCTAGAGCCGCAATGAAGGTCCACACACACACACACACACACACACACACACACACACACACACACACACACACACACACACACACACACCACAATAAGCAGCAAACTGGCCTGCAGCAAGAGAGACAATCTGTTACCGTGGTGATCAATGCCGTGTGTGTGTGTGTGTGTGTGTGTGTGTGTGTGTGTGTGTGTGTGTGTGTGTGTGCGTGCGCGTGTGCGTGTGCGTGTGCGTGCGTGTGTGCGTGTGTGCGTGTGTGTGTGTGTGTGTGTGTGCGCGTGTGTGTGTGTGTAGGGCTATGCGTGGCTGAAGGAGCGTCTCCACAGTGATGAGGGGAAGAAGCAGCTCAGTAAGATCAAAGAGCTCCACCTGCTGGCCGACAGACTGAACTGTACTGCTGCTCAGCTCGCTATAGGTACCAGCTGTCTGTCTGACCACCTGTCTGTCTGTCTGAACACCTGTCTGTCTGACAACCTGTCTGTATCTCTCTGCCTGTCTGTCTCTCAGCATGGTGTCTCCGTAGTGAAGGCGTCAGCTCGGTTCTTCTCGGAGTCTCCAACACAGAACAGCTGCTGGAGAACCTCGGTTCTATCAGGGTACTGACAGGAACTACATTTGCTCAACTACTGTACTTAAGTGCAATTTTGAAGTACTTGTATTTCCTGCCAGTTTACTTTTACCAGCCTGCATGTATTTATTTACTTGTTTACTTTGTAAACATCGTCTGTCTTTGTTTCCTGGAGGTTCTGTCTCAGCTGACTCCACCCCTCATCACAGAGATGGACACGTTGCTAGGCAACAAACCACGAAACGGCAAGAAGGAGACAAGGAGTTGAGGAGCCGAGGAGCCGAGGAGGAAGAAACTAAAGAATCTATCAATCAGAAAGTAAGCTTCTACTTTATAATAACCATCATAAATAAATGGTACATTTATAGTTTATCAAACTTCACTTATTTTATTTTGAAATGATGAATAAACATGTTTATTGATTAATAGGAATCATTTAATACTCATTATTGTATCATTAGGTTATTTATTATCTGAAATAATTACTTTATAACTGTATATTGTATCATAGCGGATAAGAGATGATAACAATTGTATCCAGATTACATTAGTAAATTATTTATTAACAGTTTATTGTTGCACGCATTATAGTACTTGATATACTATACTCAGTATTCTTTAATGATTATCAAATAATTTGTAAAACATATATGAATATTAGATAGATGAATAGATGGCAATTATTATCCATTAACAAAGTATTAACAATTTAAATAATGTTTATAGATGCTTTACTAAGTATTTATTAACATTTAACAAAGTATTCACTATATCTAAATAATGTTTATAGATGCTTTACAAAGTATTCACTATAGCTAAATAATGTGTATAGATGCTTTACAAAGTATGTATTAACATTTAACAAAGTATTAACAATTTAGATAATGTTTATAGATGCTTTACAAAGTATTATTAACATTTAACAAAGTATTCACTATATCTAAATAATGTTTATAGATGCTTTACAAAGTATTTATTAACATTTAACAAAGTATTCACTATATCTAAATAATGTTTATAGATGCTTTACAAAGTATTTATTAACCAATTGAATCTTCATAGATGGTTTACAAACAAATTATTAACAAATATCTGACCCATCCATTTTTGTAATGTACATAAATGTTTTACAAATCATTTGGTATTGATTAGTGAATACTCAATATAGTGTATAAAATGTTATATAAAATGTATGAAACAATAAACTGTTAAAATAAGAGTAATTACAGCATTACTAATAATTAATAAACATCAATAATTATAATTTCATTGTTTATTAACATTATAACTGTTGGTAAAAGTTTAATTAACTATCAATTTACCATTCATTGATGATGGTTATTATAAAGTGTTAACGAAAGGACACAAGGAAGGACATTAAGAAGGAGACAAGGAAGGAGTGAAGGATTCTAAACAAAAGAAGGACATATGGATCAATAAACAATATTTATTCTTTGGGACCTGAGATGGACAGATTCCTGCAGATGATCTGAAATATATCAGAAATATTTATTCTTATTTTAATAAGCATATTGGTGCAGAGCCTCGTGTCGGAGAGCTTGAAGAAAGTTTGATACAATCATTTATAATTAATATGATGAAATTAAGAATTAAATTAAGCCTATTTTGAGATCAAATTAATTAAAAGCAACTAAATATTATTCCTCCATTTTGTATTTATTTAAAGTTTCTTACGTGAGAGAAAGGTGTTTTATTGTGGAAGTCTGTCAGCTGATTTCCACCATGAAGGAAAAAAAGATGATGAAACAAGAAATATATTAATGTGCTCAGTTTTAACAAAGTATTTCCTCATTATTCCTGTACATCCCAAAATGTTCATTTTATTCTACACAATCAATCATAATAACGAAATCAAAAGAAGAAACTTTTATGTGGAAAACACCTGAAGACTTTTATGGATAAATGTGTGAGTTATTAAGTCAAGACTTTGAATTTTAATCAAGTTTGAACAAAGGTCAACGAAACCAAAACAGGAAGTTAAATCCTTATATTTTGTTTCTTTATATATAATTAAGTAAACTAATATTTTTACAAACTTTTAATATCAAAACACTGTGATAATTATAAATGATTTATTTATATATATATATATATATATATATATATATATATATATATATATATTTATTTTTTAACCTCTAATCGTCTTTTTTATTATTATTTTGAATTCTCTCACACTTTTATTTCAAAATAAGAGTCTGTTGTTTGTCAAGAAGACTGTGTCTGGATTAAAGTGTCGGCTGCTGCGAGGCTCTGAGCTCTCCTGTATCCTCTAACTGTTCTGCAGTATATTTAAGAAAATAATTAAATTTATGAAATATAAATCTATATTTTATGAATGCAGTTCCTGTAGTTCTTTAGATAGAATTTAACATCAGCGTTTTTTTATTGTTGTTTATTGTTGGACTGAAATTATTAAAACTTCTTTCATTTCAAAATTAGCAGGAAATATTAAACAACATTAAATTTAACTAAAAAATGGAACATGATTAATGTGTGTTTTAGTTTTGAAATTAATAGAAATTAACTGTAAAATATATTTTTTTAAATAATATACGTTTGAATCATTTACTGAAAAAATATTCCAATAAAGAAAATAATAAAATGTATATTTTATGATCATTATTATAATTGTTATGATTTTAATTGTTATGATTATTGTAATTATTATAATTATCATAATGATAATAAGAATTCCTATTATTGTTATTATTATTGTTTGACAACATCAGTTTATTGCAGCTAATTTTCATTTCAGTTTTTATGTTTACAGGTTTCACTCTTTAAAAATTATTTAAAGGAACAAATGGAACAAAAAGTGACTTGTGTACGTTTAACCCTTTAAAAGCTGTTCTGTCAGGTTGACTTGAGAGAAACCATATAACTGTCAGCATGACGACAGTCTGACCAGGTGGATTCTGGGAGGTCACATGGTTTCTTTTGGCCCCCTGATGTAAACAACACTGCTATAGAATGCCAATAAAGTTATTCAAAATCAACATTTGGAAATCAGTTTCTGTCTGTATCCAGCAGGTGGAGCAAAACACAAAGACCTGCAAACATGAAGCACACGAGTACAATTTAGAGGTAATACTAGGTATTTCCATTTTCTGCTACTTTCTATTTCCACTTCATTACAACTCAGAAGTAAATATTGTGCATACTACATTCACTTTTTTCAAAATACCCTACTGTTTGTGTGTGTGGGTGTGTTTACAGAGGTGAGTTGTGTGAGGACATACTATACTATGACTTTTTTGACTTTTTTCGACATACTATAATATGACTTTTTACTTTCATCGACATCTTATACTATGACTTTTTAGACTTTTTCCAACATACTATACTACGACTTTATTTTTCCGACATACTATACTATGACTTTTTTTACTTTTTTTGACATACTATACTATGTCTTTTTTCGACATACTATGACTTTTTCCAACATACTATATTATGACTTTTTACTTTTTTCGACATACTATCTATGACTTTTTACTTTTATAGACATACTATACTATGACTTTTTTATGACTTTTCAACATACTATACTATGACTTTTTTCGACATACTATACTATGACTTTTTTATGACTATTTTCGACATGCTATACTATGACTTTGACAAAGAGAATCAGAATCAGATTCACATACATTTTATTTTGAAGTCTGTTACACATACAAGGAATCTGTCTTCATGACAATTAACAAAGTTCAATAGTATAATTCATAATTGAAGAATAAAAACATGACAATTCACATTAAAATATGTTAGAGCAAACAAAATAGGAGTTGCAGAGCCTTCTTGGTGATGGAGTTGATGTTCAGCACCCACTTGAGATCCTGGATTATGGTGGAGCCCAGGAAGCAGAAGGTCTCCACAGCGTCGACGAGGTGATAGGGGCAGGAAAATCCACGACCGTCTCCACTGTCTTTAGAGCGACGAGCTCTGAGTTGCACCAGGTCACCAGGTCACCGGGTCTTTTGATTTAGGTAACAAATTGTTACTTCTGATAGTATGTATCGAATTCCTTTTAAGTATGTCGAGAAAAAATAAAGTCATACTTTCATATGTAGAAAAAAAGAGTCATAGTATAGTATGTCGAAAAAAGTTTAAAAAAGTCACAGAATAGTATGTCGAAAAAAGTCAAAAAAGTCATAGTATAGTATGTCAAAAAAAGTCATAGTAAAGTATGTCCAAAACAGTCAAAAAAGTCATAGTATAGTATGTTGAAAAAAGTCAAAAATAGTCATAGTATAGCCTGTCAAAAAAAGTGAAAAACAGTCATAGTATAACATGTCGAAAAGTGGAAAAGAAAGCCATAGTATAGTATTTCTAAAAAAAGTCATAGTAATAGTATTTTGGGGTTAAGTGTCTTGCTGAAGGACACATTAACATTAAACTAGCAGAGCAGGTGCCGGGGATGGAACCTACGACCCTCTGATTGAAAGGCAGCCCTGCTCTCCACTTAGCCATGGACAAAAGTTGAAAGCCACTGGCATAGTATGTCTATAAAAAGTCATAGTATAGCATGTCGAAAAAGTAAAAAAACAGTCATAGTATATTATGTCGAAAACAGTCATAGTATACCTGTCGAAAACAGTCATAGTATAGCCTGTCGAAAACGTTGAAAAACTTTCATAGTAAAAAAACGGTCACCAAATAGCATGTCGAAAAAATTGAAAAAACGGTCATAGTAAAGCTTGTCCAAAAAATTTAAAAAACGGTCATTGTAAAGCCTGTCGAAAAAAGTAAAAAACGGTCATAGTATAGCATGTCGAAAAAGTAAAAAAACAGTCATAGTATATTATGTCGAAAACAGTCATAGTATACCTGTCGAAAACAGTCATAGTGTAGCCTGTCGAAAAAAGTGAAAAACGGTCATGGTATAGCATGTTGAAAAAAGTAAAAAAAACAGTCATAATATATTATGTCGAAAACAGTTGTAGTATAGCCTGTCAAAAACATTCATAGTATAGGCTGTCGAAAAAAGCGAAAAACGGTCAGAGTATAGCCTATCAAAAAACTTGAAAAATGGTCAAAGTATAGCATGTCGACAAAATTTTTAAATACGGTCATAGTATAGCATGTCAAAAAAAGTCAAAAAACAGTCGTAGTATATTATGTCGAAAACAGTCATAGTATAGCCTGTTGAAAACGTTGAAAAACTTTCATAGTAAAAAAACGGTCACCAAATAGCATGTCGAAAAAATTGAAAAAACGGTCATAGTAAAGCTTGTCCAAAAAATTTAAAAAACGGTCATTGTAAAGCCTGTCGAAAAAAGTAAAAAACGGTCATAGTATAGCATGTCGTAAAAAGTCAAAAAATAGTCATAGTATATTATGTCGAAAACGTTAATAGTATAGCCTGTCAAAAGCAGTCATAGTATAGCATGTCAAAAAAAGTGAAAAACGGACATAGTATATTATGTCGAAAACAGTCATAGTATAGCATGTCGAAAAAAGTCAAAAAATAGTCACAGTATAATATGTCGAAAACATTCATAGTATAGCCTGTCTAAAGCAGCCATAGTATAGCCTGTCAAAAAAAGTCAAAAAACAGTCACAGTATAATATGTCAAAAACAGTCATAGTATATTATGTCGAAAACAGTCATAGTATAGCCTGTCGAAAACAGTCATAGTATAGCGTGTCGAAAACAGTCATAGTATAGCATGTCAAAAAAAGTCAAAAAAAAATTCATTTTATTATGTCGAAAACAGTCATAGTATTGCATGTTGAAAAAAGTGAAAAACGGTCATAGTATAGCCTGTTGAAAAAAGTGAAAAACGGTCATAGTACAGCATGTTGAAAAAATTTAAAAACGGTCATAGTATAGCATGTCGAAAAAAGTCAAAAAATAGTCATAGTATATTATGTCGAAAACAGTCATAGTATAGCGTGTCAAAAACATTCATAGTATAGCATGTCGAAAACAGTCATAGTATAGCCTGTCGAAAAAAAGTGAAAAACGGACATAGTATATTATGTCAAAAACAGTCATAGTATAGCATGTCGAAAAAAGTGAAAAAATAGTCATAGTATATTATGTCGAAAACAGTCATAGTATAGCTTGTCGAAAAAAGTAAAAAAACAGCCATAGTATATTATGTCGAAAACAGTCATAGTATAGCGTGTCGAAAAAAGGAAAAAAACAGCCATAGTATATTATGTCGAAAACAGTCATAGTATAGCGTGTCGAAAACAGTCATAGTATAACCTGTCAATAAAAGTTAAAAAACAGTCATAGTATTTTATGTCGAAAACAGTCATAGTATAGCGTGTCGAAAACAGTCATAGTATAGCCTGTCAAAAAAAGTCAAAAAACAGTCATAGTATAGCGTGTCGAAAACAGTCATAGTATAGCTTGTCGAAAAAAGTTAAAAAAATAGTCAGTTTATTTTGTCGAAAACAGTCATAGTATAGCCTGTCGAAAACAGTCATAGTATGGCATGTTGAAAAAAGTGAAAAACGGTCATAGTTTAGCCTGTCAAAAAAAGTGAAAAACGGTCATAGTATAGCATGTCGTAAAAAGTCAAAAAATAGTCATAGTATATTATGTCAAAAACATTCATTGTGTAGCCTGTCAAAAAAAATGAAAAACGGTCATAGTATAACATGTCAAAAAAAGTCAAAAAAACAGTCATAGTATATCATGTTGAAAACATTCATAGTATAGCCTGTCGAAAACAGTCATAGTATAGCCTGTCGAAAAAAGTAAAAAAACAGCCATAGTATATTATGTCGAAAACAGTCATAGTATAGCCTGTCAAAAACAGTCATAGTATAGCCTGTTGAAAAAAGTGAAAAACGGTCATATTATAGCATGTCGAAAAAAGTCAAAAAACAGTCATAGTATATTATGTCGAAAACATTCATAGTATAGCGTGTCGAAAACAGTCATAGTATGGCCTGTTGAAAAAAGTGAAAAAACAGTCACAGTATATGTCAAAAACAGTCATAGTATATTATGTCGAAAACAGTCATAGTATAGCCTGTCGAAAAAATTGAAAAACGCTCATAATATAGCATGTCGAAAAAAGTCAAAAAACAATCATAGTATATTATGTCAAAAACAGTCATAGTATATCGTGTCAAAAACAGTCACAGTATAGCCTGTCAAAAACAGTCATAGTATATTATGTCAAAAACAGTTATAGTATAGCCTGTCGAAAAAAAGTGAAAAACGGTCATAGTATAGCATGTTGAAAAAAGTCAATAAACAGTCATAGTATATTATGTCGAAAACATTCATAGTATAGCCTGTCAAAAACAGTCATAGTATAGCCTGTTGAAAAAAGTGAAAAACGGTCATATTATAGCATGTCGAAAAAAGTCAAAAAACAGTCATAGTATATTATGTCGAAAACATTCATAGTATAGCGTGTCGAAAACAGTCATAGTATGGCCTGTTGAAAAAAGTGAAAAACGGTCACAGTATAACATGTAAAAAAAGTCAAAAAATAGTCATAGTATATTATGTCGAAAACATTCATAGTATAGCCTGTTGAAAAAAAGTGAAAAAAGGTCATAGTATAACATGTCGAAAAAAGTCATAGTATAGCATGTCGAAAAAAGTCAAAAAATAGTCATAGTATATTATGTTGAAAAAATTCATAGTATAGCCTGTCGAAAAATGTCAAAAAAATAGTCATAGTTTATTCTGTCAAAAACATTAATAGTATAGCCTGTCGAAAACAGTGAAAAACGGACATAGTATATTATGTCGAAAACATTCATAGTATAGCCTGTCGAAAAAAAGTGAAAAACGGACATAGTATATTATGTCGAAAACAGTCATAGTATAGCATGTCGAAAAAGTAAAAAAATAGTCATAGTATATTATGTCGAAAACATTCATAGTATAGCCTGTCGAAAACAGTCATAGTATAGCCTGTCGAAAAAATTCATAGTATAGCCTGTCGAAAACATTCATAGTATAGCCTGTCAAAAAAAGTCAAAAAATAGTCATAGTATATTATGTCGAAAACATTCATAGTATAGCCTGTCGAAAACAGTCATAGTAGCCTGTCGAAAAAAGTGAAAAAACAGTCATAGTATATTATGTCGAAAACATTCATAGTATAGCCTGTCGAAAACAGTCATAGTATAGCCTGTCGAAAAAAGTCAAAAAACAGTCATAGTATATTATGTCGAAAACATTCATAGTGTAGCCTGTCGAAAAAAGTGAAAAACGGTCATAGTACAGCATGTTGAAACAATTGAAAAACGGTCATAATATAGCATGTCGAAAAATGTCAAAAAATAGTCATAGTATATTATGTCGAAAACAGTCATAGTATAGCATGTCGAAAAAAGTAAAAAAAAAGTCATAGTATATTATGTCGAAAACAGTCATAGTATAGCGTGTCGAAAAAAAGTGAAAAACGGACATTGTATATTATGTCGAAAACAGTCATAGTATAGCATGTCGAAAAAAGTCAAAAACTATTCATAGTATATAATGTCGAAAACAGTCATTGTAAAGCCTGTCGAAAATTGTGAAAAACGGTCATAGTATAGCATGTCGAAAAAAGTAAAAAACGGTCATAGTATAGCATGTCGTAAAAAGTCAAAAAATAGTCATAGTATATTATGTCGAAAACGTTAATAGTATAGCCTGTCAAAAGCAGTCATAGTATAGCCTGTCAAAAAAAGTGAAAAACGGACATAGTATATTATGTCGAAAACAGTCATAGTATAGCATGTCGAAAAAAGTCAAAAAATAGTCACAGTATAATATGTCGAAAACATTCATAGTATAGCCTGTCTAAAGCAGCCATAGTATAGCCTGTCGAAAAAAGTCAAAAAAAAGTCACAGTATGTCAAAAACAGTCATAGTATATTATGTCGAAAACAGTCATAGTATAGCCTGTCAAAAAAATTGAAAAACGGTCATACTATAGCATGTCGAAAAAAGTCAAAAAATAGTCATCGTATAATATGTCGAAAAAAGTGAAAAACGGTCATAGTAAAGCATGTCGAAAAAATTGAAAAACGCTCATAATATAGCATGTCGAAAAAAGTCAAAAAACAATCATAGTATATTATGTCAAAACCAGTCATAGTATATCGTGTCAAAAACAGTCACAGTATAGCCTGTCAAAAACAGTCATAGTATATTATGTCAAAAACAGTTATAGTATAGCCTGTCGAAAAAAAGTGAAAAACGGTCATAGTATAGCATGTTGAAAAAAGTCAATAAACAGTCATAGTATATTATGTCGAAAACATTCATAGTATAGCGTCTCGAAAACAGTCATAGTATGGCCTGTTGAAAAAAGTGAAAAACGGTCACAGTATAACATGTAAAAAAAGTCAAAAAATAGTCATAGTATATTATGTCGAAAACATTCATAGTATAGCCTGTTGAAAAAAAGTGAAAAAAAGTCACAGTATAACATGTCGAAAAAATTCATAGTATAGCCTGTCGAAAAATGTCAAAAAAATAGTCATAGTTTATTCTGTCAAAAACATTAATAGTATAGCCTGTCGAAAACAGTGAAAAACGGACATAGTATATTATGTCGAAAACATTCATAGTATAGCCTGTCGAAAAAAAGTGAAAAACGGACATAGTATATTATGTCGAAAACAGTCATAGTATAGCCTGTCGAAAACAGTCATAGTATAGCCTGTCGAAAAAATTCATAGTATAGCCTGTCGAAAACATTCATAGTATAGCCTGTCAAAAAAAGTCAAAAAATAGTCATAGTATATTATGTCGAAAACATTCATAGTATAGCCTGTCGAAAACAGTCATAGTAGCCTGTCGAAAAAAGTGAAAAATAGTCATAGTATAGCATGTCGAAAAAAGTCAAAAAACAGTCATAGTACATTATGTCGAAAACAGTCATAGTATAGCGTGTCAAAAACAGTCATGGTATAGCATGTCGAAAAAAGTAAAAAAATAGTCATAGTATATTATGTCGAAAACAGTCATAGTATAGCCTGTTGAAAACGTTGAAAAACTTTCATAGTATAGCATGTCGAAAACAGTAAAAAACGGTCACCGTATAGCATGTCGAAAAAATTGAAAAAATGGTCATAGTAAAGCATGTCCAAAAAAGTAAAAAAATCATATTATATAATGTCGAAAACAGTCATTGTAAAGCCTGTCGAAAATTGTAAAAAACGGTCATAGTATAGCATGTCGTAAAAAGTCAAAAAATAGTCATAGTATATTATGTCGAAAACGTTAATAGTATAGCCTGTCAAAAGCAGTCATAGTATAGCATGTCAAAAAAAGTGAAAAACGGACATAGTATATTATGTCGAAAACAGTCATAGTATAGCATGTCAAAAAAAGTCAAAAAATAGTCATCGTATAATATGTCGAAAAAATTGAAAAACGGTCATAGTATAGCATGTCGAAAAAAGTCAAAAAATAGTCATCGTATAATATGTCGAAAAAAGTGAAAAACGGTCATAGTATAGCATGTCGAAAAAAGTCAAAAAACAGTCATAGTATATTATGTCGAAAACATTCATAGTATAGCGTGTCGAAAACAGTCATAGTATGGCCTGTTGAAAAAAGTGAAAAGCAGTCAGAGTATAACATGTCAAAAAAGTAAAAAAATAGTCATAGTATATTATGTCAAAAACATTCATAGTGTAGCCTGTCAAAAAAAATGAAAAACGGTCATAGTATAACATGTCGAAAAAAGTCAAAAAACAGTCATAGTATATCATGTTGAAAACATTCATAGTATAGCCTGTCGAAAAAAAGTGAAAAAAGGTCACAGTATAACATGTCGAAAAAAGTCAAAAAACAGTCATAGTATATTATGTCGAAAACATTCATAGTATAGCGTGTCGAAAACAGTCATAGTATAGCCTGTCAAAAAAAGTAAAAAAACAGTCATAGTATATCCTGTCGAAAACTGTCATAGTATAGCGTGTCGAAAACAGTCATAGTATAGCATGTCGAAAAAAGTCAAAAAAATATTCAGTTTATTATGTCGAAAACAGTCATAGTATTGCATGTTGAAAAAAGTGAAAAACGGTCATAGTTTAGCCTGTCGAAAAAAGTGAAAAACGGTCATAGTACAGCATGTTGAAAAAAGTCAAAAAATAGTCATAGTATATTATGTCGAAAACAGTCATAGTATAGCCTGTTGAAAAAAGTGAAAAACGGTCATAGTACAGCATGTTGAAAAAAGTCAAAAAATAGTCATAGTATATTATGTCGAAAACAGTCATAGTATAGCGTGTCAAAAACATTCATAGTATAGCCTGTCGAAAACAGTCATAGTATAGCCTGTCGAAAACAGTCATAGTATAGCCTGTCGAAAAAAGTAAAAAAACAGCCATAGTATATTATTTCGAAAACAGTCATAGTATAGCGTGTCGAAAACAGTCATAGTATAACCTGTCAATAAAATGTCAAAAAATAGTCACAGTATATTATGTCGAAAACAGTCATAGTATAGCATGTCGAAAAAAGTAAAAAAAAAGTCATAGTATATTATGTCGAAAACAGTCATAGTATAGCGTGTCGAAAAAAAGTGAAAAACGGACATAGTATATTATGTCGAAAACAGTCATAGTATAGCATGTCGAAAAAAGTCAAAAAATAGTCACAGTATAATATGTCGAAAACATTCATAGTATAGCCTGTCTAAAGCAGCCATAGTATAGCCTGTCAAAAAAAGTCAAAAAACAGTCACAGTATAATATGTCAAAAACAGTCATAGTATATTATGTCGAAAACAGTCATAGTATAGCCTGTCGAAAACAGTCATAGTATAGCGTGTCGAAAACAGTCATAGTATTGCATGTTGAAAAAAGTGAAAAACGGTCATAGTATAGCCTGTTGAAAAAAGTGAAAAACGGTCATAGTACAGCATGTTGAAAAAATTTAAAAACGGTCATAGTATAGCATGTCGAAAAAAGTCAAAAAATAGTCATAGTATATTATGTCGAAAACAGTCATAGTATAGCGTGTCAAAAACATTCATAGTATAGCATGTCGAAAACAGTCATAGTATAGCATGTCGAAAAAAGTGAAAAAATAGTCATAGTATATTATGTCGAAAACAGTCATAGTATAGCTTGTCGAAAAAAGTAAAAAAACAGCCATAGTATATTATGTCGAAAACAGTCATAGTATAGCGTGTCGAAAAAAGGAAAAAAACAGCCATAGTATATTATGTCGAAAACAGTCATAGTATAGCGTGTCGAAAACAGTCATAGTATAACCTGTCAATAAAAGTTAAAAAACAGTCATAGTATTTTATGTCGAAAACAGTCATAGTATAGCGTGTCGAAAACAGTCATAGTATAGCCTGTCAAAAAAAGTCAAAAAACAGTCATAGTATAGCGTGTCGAAAACAGTCATAGTATAGCTTGTCGAAAAAAGTTAAAAAAATAGTCAGTTTATTTTGTCGAAAACAGTCATAGTATAGCCTGTCGAAAACAGTCATAGTATGGCATGTTGAAAAAAGTGAAAAACGGTCATAGTTTAGCCTGTCAAAAAAAGTGAAAAACGGTCATAGTATAATATGTCAAAAAAAGTCAAAAAAACAGTCATAGTATATCATGTTGAAAACATTCATAGTATAGCCTGTTGAAAACAGTCATAGTATAGCCTGTCGAAAAAAGTAAAAAAACAGCCATAGTATATTATGTCGAAAACAGTCATAGTATAGCCTGTCAAAAACAGTCATAGTATAGCCTGTCGAAAACAGTCATAGTATGGCCTGTTGAAAAAAGTGAAAAGCGGTCAGAGTATAACATGTCAAAAAAGTCAAAAAATAGTCATAGTATATTATGTCAAAAACATTCATAGTGTAGCCTGTCAAAAAAGTCAAAAAACAGTCATAGTATATCATGTTGAAAACATTCATAGTATAGCCTGTCGAAAAAAAGTGAAAAAAGGTCACAGTATAACATGTCGAAAAAAGTCAAAAAACTGTCATAGTTTATTCTGTCAAAAACATTAATAGTATAGCCTGTCGAAAACAGTGAAAAACGGACATAGTATATTATGTCGAAAACATTCATAGTATAGCGTGTCGAAAACAGTCATAGTATAGCCTGTCAAAAAAAGTCAAAAAACAGTCATAGTATATCCTGTCGAAAACAGTCATAGTATAGCGTGTCGAAAACAGTCATAGTATAGCATGTCGAAAAAAGTCAAAAAAATATTCAGTTTATTATGTCGAAAACAGTCATAGTATTGCATGTTGAAAAAAGTGAAAAACGGTCATAGTGTAGCCTGTTGAAAAAAGTGAAAAACGGTCATAGTACAGCATGTTGAAAAAATTTAAAAACGGTCATAGTATAGCATGTCAAAAAAAGTCAAAAAATAGTCATAGTATATTATGTCGAAAACAGTCATAGTATAGCGTGTCAAAAACATTCATAGTATAGCATGTCGAAAACAGTCATAGTATAGCCTGTCGAAAAAAAGTGAAAAACGGACATAGTATATTATGTCAAAAACAGTCATAGTATAGCATGTCGAAAAAAGTGAAAAAATAGCCATAGTATATTATGTCGAAAACAGTCATAGTATAGCGTGTCGAAAACAGTGATAGTATAACCTGTCAATAAAAGTTAAAAAACAGTCATAGTATTTTATGTCGAAAACAGTCATAGTATAGCGTGTCGAAAACAGTCATAGTATAGCCTGTCAAAAAAAGTCAAAAAACAGTCATAGTATAGCGTGTCGAAAACAGTCATAGTATAGCTTGTCGAAAAAAGTAAAAAAATAGTCAGTTTATTTTGTCGAAAACAGTCATAGTATAGCCTGTCGAAAACAGTCATAGTATGGCATGTTGAAAAAAGTGAAAAACGGTCATAGTTTAGCCTGTCGAAAAAAGTGAAAAACGGTCATAGTATAACATGTCGAAAAAAGTCAAAAAAACAGTCATAATATATTGTCGAAAACATTCATAGTATAGCATGTCGAAAAAAAGTGAAAAACGGATATAGTATATTATGTCGAAAACAGTCATAGTATAGCCTGTTGAAAAAAGTGAAAAACGGTCATAGTATATTATGTCAAAAAGTCAAAAAAAGGTCATAGTATAGCCTGTCGAAAAATGTCAAAAAAATAGTCATAGTTTATTCTGTCAAAAACAT
This sequence comes from Cebidichthys violaceus, assembly GCF_023349555.1. NCBI lineage: Eukaryota > Metazoa > Chordata > Actinopteri > Perciformes > Stichaeidae > Cebidichthys > Cebidichthys violaceus. Next base: position 532,200 of record NW_027176361.1, read on the forward strand.
TAATAGTATAGCCTGTCGAAAACAGTGAAAAACGGACATAGTATATTATGTCGAAAACATTCATGGTATAGCATGTCAAAAAAAGTGAAAAACGGTCATAGTATAGCATGTCGTAAAAAGTAAAAAAACAGTCATAGTATATTATGTCGAAAACATTCATAGTATAGCCTGTCGAAAACAGTCATAGTATAGCCTGTCGAAAAAAGTGAAAAATAGTCATAGTATAGCATGTCGAAAAAAGTCAAAAAACAGTCATAGTACATTGTCGAAAACAGTCATAGTATAGCGTCGAAAACAGTCATAGTATAACTTGTTGAAAAAAGTTACAAAAATAGTCAGTTTATTTTGTCGAAAACAGTCATAGTATAGCCTGTCGAAAACAGTCATAGTATGGCATGTTGAAAAAAGTGAAAAACGGTCATAGTTTAGCCTGTCGAAAAAAGTGAAAAACGGTCATAGTATAGCATGTCGTAAAAAGTCAAAAAATAGTCATAGTATATTATGTCAAAAACATTCATAGTGTAGCCTGTCAAAAAAAATGAAAAACGGTCATAGTATAACAAGGCGAAAAAAGTCAAAAAACAGTCATAGTATATCATGTTGAAAACATTCATAGTATAGCCTGTCGAAAACAGTCATAGTATAGCCTGTCGAAAACAGTCATAGTATAGCATGTCGAAAAAAAGTGAAAAACGGTCATAGTATAGCATGTCGTAAAAAGTAAAAAAACAGTCATAGTATATTATGTCGAAAACATTCATAGTATAGCCTGTCGAAAGCAGTCATAGTATAGTCTGTCGAAAAAATTGAAACACGGTCATAGTATAGCATGTCGAAAAAAGTCATGGTATAGCATGTCGAAAAAAGTAAAAAAATAGTCATAATATATTATGTCGAAAACAGTCATAGTATAGCCTGTCGAAAAAGTAAAAAAAAAGTCAGTTTATTATGTTGAAAACAGTCATAGTATAGCCTGTTGAAAGCAGTCATAGTATAGCATGTTGAAAAAATTTAAAAACGGTCATAGTTTAGCCTGTCGAAAAAAGTGAAAAACGGTCATAGTATATTATGTCGTAAAAAGTCAAAAAAACAGTCATAGTATATTATGTCAAAAACAGTCATAGTATAGCCTGTCAAAAAAAGTCAAAAAACAGTCATAGTATATTATGTCGAAAACAGTCATAGTATAGCTTGTCGAAAAAAGTTTAAAAAATAGTCAGTTTATTTGGTCGAAAACAGTCATAATATGGCATGTTGAAAAAAGTGAAAAATGGTCATAGTTTAGCCTGTCGAAAAAAGTGAAAAACGGTCATAGTATAGCATGTCGTAAAAAGTCAAAAAATAGTCATAGTATATTATGTCAAAAACATTCATAGTGTAGCCTGTCAAAAAAAATGAAAAACGGTCATAGTATAACATGTCAAAAAAAGTCAAAAAACAGTCATAGTATATCATGTCGAAAACAGTCAAAAAACAGTCATAGTATATTATGTCGAAAACATTCATAGTATAGCCTGTCAAAAATAGTGAAAGTCACAGTATAGTACGTCAAAAAATTCAGTCATCGACATACTATGAAACTATGACTTTTTTTAACTTTTTTCAACATACTATACTATGACTTCGATGAAGAGAATCAGATTCACAAACATTTTATTTTGAAGTATGTTACAGACAAGGAATTTGTTTTCATGACAATTAACAAAGTGCAATAGTATAATTCATAATGAATAAAAACATGACAATTCACGTTAAAATATGTTAGAACAAACAAACAAAATAGGAGTTGCAGAGCCTTGTTGGTGATGGAGCTGATGTTCAGCACCCACTTGAGGTCCTGGATTATGTTGGAGCCCAGGAAGCAGAAGGTCTCCACAGCGTCCACGAGGTGATAGGGACAGGAAAATCCACGACCGTCTCCACTGTCTTTAGAGCGACGAGCTCTGAGTTGCTTAGTCTGCACCAGGTTACCAGGTTTTTGATTTAGGTAACAAATTGTTACTTCTGATAGTATGTATCGAATTCCTTTTAGGTATGTCCAGAAAAAATAAAGTCATAGTATCATATGTAGAAGAAAAAGAGTATAATAATGTAAAAAAAATAATTTTAAACGTCATAAAAAAGTCATAGCATAGTTTTAAAAAACTTTTTTGTAAACTTTTTGACAATATTGTGCCGATGTCATCACATGGATCATTTCCATATGATTAGTTATAAGAACAAACAGCATTACAGGTCCTGGTCTGAGCTGGTCCTGGTCTGAGCTGGTCCTGGTCTGACTCCTGAACCAACACATTAGTGAAACCCTTGTTTCCAGGAGACAGGAATAAATGACGGACCAGCAGGAAACAAATAGCAAACAGCTGTTTATTCATCCGACTTGTAGAATAAATGTTACTGATTTAATCTGTAAGGTTTTCACATGAAGAACAATAAAAACACAAAGTCATGCAAAGCGTCACTGCAACCGCTGGAGAAGTTATAGTAGAAGAAGAAGAAGAAGAAGAATTAAAAGTAGTACAGAAGTAAAAGTGACAGAAGAAGTAAAGGTCGTAGTAGAAGAAGAAGAAGAAGAAGAAGAAGTTTCAGGCCAAAGATAAGCTCGTCTAGACCAGACATTTCTGAGGCAACTTTTGTTGTTGTTGTCGCTGCTGCTTTGTCCGTAGTTTAAACAGTTTAGAAGGGAACCCCGGTGTGACCTGTGACCTCATCACGGTGACCTTCATATATTCATGTATTAATATACATTTGAAGTCTTTTATGAAATGATCACGACTGGTTAGTTGAGTCAGAGGTCGGGGGGGTTCCTTAAGACTCCACCCCTCTCTCTCTCTCTCTCTCTCTCTCACACACACACACACACACACACACACACACACAGACACACACACACACACACAGTCACACACAGTCACACACACATTAGCAGGTCATGTTGTAATAAATATCAACATCTAGCATCTATAAAGTCTGACATTAGAGTAAATATATATATATATATATATACATATATATACATATACATATACATACATACATACATACATACATACATATATATATATATATATATATATACATACATACATACATACATATATATATATATATACACACACGTTTAAATACGTGATTGTGTTTCTCTTTAAGTACTTTTGTTAGAACTTCACCTGAACTGTTACGCATCTCTTTAACTCAACGTGAAACATCAGACTCTGATTGGTTCGTCGGCCGTGACCTCCGCAGCAGAGCATTCTGGGAGTTGATTCTCCCGGGCTGAGATTTGCCCCGAGCTGCGCCTGCTAGGAAACGATCTGCCACCTTTGTTAAAGTCACAGCCCGACTGCCCCCCCCATTTAAAGTCCACATCGACCCGGAAAACGACCCACAGGCTTTAGCCCCCCAGCTGACTTCAGAGCAGTATCCCAGCATGCATTGTGGACGGTGTAACCCCTCTGTGAACACGTCTGTATTTGTATTTCGTTATGAAGACTTGGTTCCTTTCGGAGGATGAACTTTGGTCTCAGAGAGTTGATCTCATCTTGAAGGTAAATGCTCCTTAAAGGAACACGTCTCTGCACATTTAATACAAATATGAATCATACAAGTGAAGACGGCCAGAGGAGGGGGGGTGAATGTTACATCTAGTTAGCGGACGAGTGAACTCTGTGTTGAGAAAGGCCTGCGCTGCCGCCTGAAAGGCTCCAATAAGGGCACCAAAGCCCACACATGTGACGCCTGTCAGGCCGAGCGAAGGGGCAGCGTGACGATTATGGATGGAGCTCTTGAAGCTGCAGACAGACCGGTGAGGCGTCTCTCCGTCTGTCTCTTTCTACATCAGAGTCCGTCTCTCCTTACAAGTCCAACTCGGGAGATTAATGAAGAAATGTTTAAGTGGTCAGTCCTCTCCTCTCCAGCTCCCTCGTCTGCTTCAGCTCCTTAATCCTAGAGACACAACACACACACACACACATTTAGTCCTGTTGTAGGAATGTGTGTGTGTGTGTGTGTGTGTGTGTGTGTGTGTGTGTGTGTTACTTGTGTGTGTGTGTGTGTGTGTGTGTGTTACTTGTGTGTGTGTGTGTGTGTGTGTGTGTGTGTGTGTGTGTGTGTGTGTGTGTGTTACTTGTGTGTGTGTGTGTGTGACCTGTGTGTGTGTGTGTTACTTGTGTGTGTGTGTGTGTTATTTGTGTGTGTGTGTGTTATTTGTGTGTGTGTGTGTGTGTGTGTGTGTTACTTGTGTGTGTGTGTTACCTGTGTGTGTGTGTGTGTGTGTGTTACTTGTGTGTGTGTGTGTGTGTGTTACCTGTGTGTTTGTGTGTGTGTGTGTGTGTGTGTGTGTGTGACCTGTGTGTGTGTGTTACTTTTGTGTGTGTGTGTTACTTGTGTGTGTGTGTGTGTGTGTGTGTGTGTGTGTGTGTGTGACCTGTGTGTGTGTGTTACTTTTGTGTGTGTGTGTTACTTGTGTGTGTGTGTGTGTGTGTGTTACTTGTGTGTGTGTGTGTTATTTGTGTGTGTGTGTGTGTGTGTGTTACTTTTGTGTGTGTGTGTGTGTGTGTGTGTGTGTTACTTGTGTGTGTGTGTGTGTGTGTGTGTGTGTGTGTGTGTGTGTGTGTGTGTGTGTGTTACTTGTGTGTGTGTGTGTGTGTGTGTGTGTGTGTTACTTGTGTGTGTTACTTGTGTGTGTGTGTGTGTGTCATTTGTGTGTGTGTGTTACTTTTGTGTGTGTGTGTGTGTGTGTGTGTGTGTGTGTGTGTGTGTGTGTGTGTGTGTTACCTGTGTGTGTGTGTGTGTGTGTGTGTGTGTGTGCGTGTGTGTGTGTGTGTGTGTTACCTGTGTGTGTGTGTGTGTGTGTGTGTGTGTGTGTGTGTGTGTGTGTGTGTGTGTGTTACCTGTGCCTGCAGCGTCTCAAGAACCTCATGATCTTCCGAGCTGCCTGGTCCTGTTTCTTCGTCAAGAACGACCCCCTGATGGACACAAAGTCAATAATCAATCATCAACATCTACTGGTGGAGACCAAATACCCTGATCTGGTTCTAACAGGTGTATGGATGAGGTCTAACCTGATCTGGTTCCAACAGGTGTATGGATGAGGTCTAACCTGATCTGGTTCTAACAGGTGTATGGATGAGGTCTAACCTGATCTGGTTCCAACAGGTGTATGGATGAGGTCTAACCTGATCTGGTTCCAACAGGTGTATGGATGAGGTCTAACCTGATCTGGTTCCAACAGGTGTATGGATGAGGTCTAACCTGATCTGGTTCCAACAGGTGTATGGATGAGGTCTAACCTGATCTGGTTCCAACAGGTGTATGGATGAGGTCTAACCTGATCTGGTTCCAACAGGTGTATGGATGAGGTCTAACCTGATCTGGTTCCAACAGGTGTATGGATGAGGTCTAACCTGATCTGGTTCTAACAGGTGTATGGATGAGGTCTAACCTGATCTGGTACTAACAGGTGTATGGATGAGGTCTTACTTGATCTTGGGGTTGTGGCTGGCGGCCCCTCTTGGACCCTGCTTCAACCTCTCGTACTCCTTGTAGCTGCGGTAGTACTGCTGGATGAGGACCGCCGCCCGCCGGCTCTGCTGGAACCGCTTCTGCTCGTAGTAGGACCTGAACTTGGACTGGATCAAGATGGCCGCCTGGGTCATCTTCTTGTAGAGAGCATACTGAGGGTTGGGAACCGTTAGAGTCCAGTTAGACAATGTTAGCATATAGCCTAGCATAGATCAAACCAGACTCCTTTCAGAAAACAAGCGTTTTAAAAGTGAGAGAACAAACAAAACATGAAACATGAACATGAAAACTCCTCCAGATGACGTTATGAGCTCACACAAGAAGGAGTTTAGTTTTTCAGGATATCTGTGACTTCACAACAAGTACTAAACAGAAACGGTCATTTCTTCCATGATCGACGGAGGAAATAAATGGCTTAGTTGATAACGGCTTCCATGGAGATAAGCCACTCCCCCTCTCCGGCACGAATGAGGCGAATAAACACAAATGATACCGCGAGTAACGCAGCATTAGCATCGCCAGCTTTATAGCTAGATAGTATCTAGTAGTAGTATCTACTAGTAGTATCTGGTATCTAGTAGTGGCTACTAGTAGTAGTATCTAGTAGCTACTATCTAGTAGCTAGTACTAGTAGCTAGTTCTAGTAGCTATTAGTAGTATCCAGTATCTAGTAGTAGCTACTAGAGAGTAGATACTAGTAGTATCCTGCTGGCTAGCAGAGAGACACACAGGTTGGTTTAACTCTCTGTATGAACTAACATTGAAAATGTCCTTTATGTGATTCCTGTGTTGTCCTTTCACTCACTGAGGCTTCAGTCAAACATTACTGGTGTTAAACTAGAACAAATATTCACTGATAAAAACATTGTTTACATGTCATGTGATTAAACAAAGAAGACACACACACACACACACACACACACACACACACACACACACACACACACACACACACACACACACACACTGACTACACACTGACTACACACCACTACATCTACTGGTCTGTCCATATTACCTTCAGAGCTATCCATGTTAGCTAGCCAGAGAGAGAGAGAGAGAGAGAGAGAGAGAGAGAGAGAGAGAGAGAGAGAGAGAGAGAGAGAGAGAGAGAGAGAGACGGTGAAGACACAAGGCAGGTTAGTTCAGTGTTAGTGAAGCCAACACACACACACACACACACACACACACACACACACCTGTTTGTACTTCCTGTAGCACCTCTGTATGACGGCTGCAGCCATGTCCTGCTGCTCCTTTAACCTCCGACCCTGCAGGCAGACAGACAGGAAACAGCAGCGTGACATGTGACGTGTGTGTGTACGCACAGTGATGACATCATAGTGTGTAGTGTGTGTACCTTGTATCTCCTGAAGGCGTTCTGGATGATGCGGGCGGCCTCGTACAGCTCCCTCTGCTCTCCGTCCGTAAGCGTCAGCAGGGCGAAGTCTCTCTCTATCTTCCCATTGGCCGAGGCGTTCAGGAACTCCGCCCACGCCGCGGAGGAAGGGGGGCGGAGCCTCTGGAGGGCCAGTGCGCTGAGGGGCGAGGGCGGGCACACCCGTCTGCAGGTGCACATAAACACACATGATGTATCCACGGCCTTGTGATAATACCCATAATGCAGAGCAGGGGGCGGGGCTCACCTGGGCGGGGAGTGCGTGTGGGCGTCGACCGTGTCCAGGTACGTGGCGAGCCAGGTGTCCTGTATTGCGGGGTTGTCCCGCCTCTCTCTGAGCGGTGACTCCGCCCCCCCGGAAAAGTCCTCCTGTTTGATTCGCTCCGGGGTCGCCTCAATGATCTGCTCCGCCAGCGTCGCCATGTCAACCTGAGGGTAACCATAGCAACAGGAACTCTGTGGTCACTGAACATTTAGGAGTTTTGACAAATGAGTGTGTGTGTGTGTGTGTGTGTGTGTGTGTGTGTGTGTGTGAGTGTGTGTGTGTGTGAAATCTAATCTCAGGACTAAACCTTGGAAACAAACTTGAGGACTTACCTCAGGACTACACTTGAGGACTAACTTCAGGACAACACTTGAGGACTAACTTCAGGACAACACTTGAGGACTAACTTCAGGACAACACTTGAGGACTAACTTCAGGACAACACTTGAGGACTAACTTCAGGACAACACTTGAGGACTAACATCAGGACAACACTTGAGGACTTACCTCAGGACAACACTTGAGGACTTACCTCAGGACAACACTTGAGGACTTAAGTCAGGACAACACTTGAGGACTAACCTCAGGACAACACTTGAGGACTTACCTCAGGA
>NW_027176361.1:545000-585000 GCF_023349555.1 Cebidichthys violaceus
CAGGTAGGGGGGGTGGAGGGGGTGTGGCCAGCTGGCTGCCATGTTGTTGATGATGATGCTGCTGCTGCTGCTGCTGCTGCTGGTGGTGGTGGTGGTTGTTGTCGCGGGCAGCCATCTCTGCCATCCTGCGCTCCATCTGCTCCAGTCGCTCCAGGATGGACATCCTGAACTGATTATCTGCACACAGAAATCACACAGAGAGCTGTTTACGACAGTTAACGACAGTTTACGACAGATTAATGCTGTTTACGACGGTTTATGACAGATTAGTGTTGGTTACGACAGTTAACAACAGTTTACGACAGATTAGTGCTGTTTACGACGGTTTACGACAGTTTACAACAGATTAATGCTGTTCACGACAGATTAGTGCCGTTTACGACGGTTAACGACAGTTTAGTGCTGTTTACGACAGTTAACGACAGTTTACGACAGATTAATGCTGTTTACGACAGATTAGTGCTGTTTACGACAGTTAACGACAGTTTACGACAGATTAATGCTGTTTACGACAGATTAGTGCTGTTTACGACGGTTTACGACAGTTTACAACAGATTAATGCTGTTCACGACAGATTAGTGCTGTTTACGACGGTTTACGACAGTTTAGTGCTGTTTACGACAGTTAACGACAGTTTACGACAGATTAGTGCTGTTTACGACAGTTAACGACAGTTTACGACAGATTAATGCTGTTTACGACAGATTAGTGTTGTTTACGACAGTTAACAGTTTACGACAGATTAGTGCTGTTTACGACAGTTTAGTGCTGTTTACGACGGTTTACAACAGTTTAGTGCTGTTTACGACAGTATAGTGCTGTTTACGACAGTATAGTGCTGTTTACGACAGTTTAGTGCTGTTTACGACAGTATAGTGCTGTTTACGACGGTTTACGACAGTATAGTGCTGTTTACGACAGATTAGTGCTGTTTGCAACGGTTTACGACAGTATAGTGCTGTTTACCACGGTTAACAACAGTTTAGTGCTGTTTACAACAGTTTAGGGCTGTATACGACAGTTTACGACAGTTAACAACAGTTTACATCAGTTTAGTGCTGTTTACGACAGTTAACGACAGTTTAAGGCTGTTTACGACAGTTAACGACGGTATAGTGCTGTTTACGACAGTTAACGACAGTTTAAGGCTGTTTACGACAGTTAACGACGGTATAGTGCTGTTAACGACAGTTAACGACAGTTTACATCAGCTAACAACAGTTTAGTGCTGTTTACGACAGTTAACAACAGTTTAGGGCTGTTTACGACAGTTTACGTCAGCTAACAACAGTTTACGTCAGCTAACAACAGTTTAGGGCTGTTTACAACAGTTTACGTCAGTTAACGACAGTTTACGTCAGTTAACAACAGTTTAGGGCTGTTTACGACAGTTTACGTCAGTTAACAACAGTTTACGTCAGTTAACGACAGTTTACGTCAGCTAACAACAGTTTAGTGCTGTTTACGACAGTTTACGTCAGTTAACGACAGTTTACGTCAGCTAACAACAGTTTAGGGCTGTTTAAGACAGTTTACGTCAGTTAACGACAGTTTACGTCAGCTAACAACAGTTTAGTGCTGTTTACAACAGTTAACAACAGTTTAGGGCTGTTTACGACAGTTTACGTCAGTATAGGGCTGTTTACGACAGTTAACGACAGTTTAAGGCTGTTTACGATAGTTTACGTCAATTAACAACAGTTTAGTGCTGTTTACGATAGTTTATGTCAATTAACAACAGTTTAGGGCTGTTTACGACAGTTAACGACAGTTTACGTCAGCTAACGTCAGTTTAAGGCTGTTTACAATAGTTTACGTCAGTTAACGACAGTTTAAGGCTGTTTACGACAATTAACGGCGGTTTACGGCTAAGGGCTACTTTCGAGTCCCGAAAATAGTTGTACACAAAGGTGAGAAGTTTAAAAAAACTCTACAGAGAAACAGCAACGGACAAAGATCTATTTTGCTAACTAAAACTGTGAAACACTAGCTGCATAAAAAACAGGGTGATAATACCACAGATTGTCTGGCTTTATTTCCGTACTAACTACTGTGGTACTGTGTGTGTGTGTGTGTGTGTGTGTGTGTGTGTGTGTGTGTGTGTGTGTGTGTGTGTGTGTGTGTGTGTGTGTGTGTGTCGACAGCTCTAACCAGGAGGCACATGTTAAACTCCTCTCTTAAATAACGGTTTTAAGAGAGGCTATTTAACACACACACACACACACACACACACACACACAGTCTCAAATGGAAACTATCTCTACTGACTTCAATCGTTCTGCCGCCTGGCTGTGTGTGTGTGTGTGTGTGTGTGTGTGTGTGTGTGTGTGTGTGTGTGTGTGTGTGTGTGTGTGCGTGTGTGTGTAGGAAATAAAAGCAGACTCCCTAATATAGCCTCACACACACGCACACACACACACACTATCATATCCTACGTTATATTACATATATATAGATATATACACATTATATCCCATAATACACTCAATGATAACATGTCACGTGACACGTCTGTATGACATCATCGATCAATAAAGGTTCTTAATCCATATCACGAGTGTAACAGTGAAAGACAACCATAAATGTAACAGCTAACACACACACACACACATTATTATGAATATGTCCGGTTACCGTGGTTACCAAGCGGCTGCGTAACCATGACAACCCCTACGGAGACACACAGAGAGTCTGGTCCTACCGTCCATCTTCTGTCTGTGTGTGTGCGTGTCACAGTGAGGAGCATTGTGGGTACGCTGTGATGTCACAGCATTAGTTCACACACAGACACACACACACACACACACACACACACACACACACACACACACACACACAGGATCAACAAGTTAAAGAGAGAGCAGTGTGTGCTCGGTCGTCCTGTGCAGACGGTGTCCAAACACAGCAGCAAGGCATGCTGGGTAATCCACAGTGAGGGAGGGAGGGAGGGGGCTCTCTCACATTCCTGCCCCCCCACCCACCAGAGTCCATGAGAAACAGAGAGAAGAAGAAGAAATGACATAAAGAGGAAGTGAGGGGGGTCTGAACCCAAACCTGGTCTGGGTCCAGAGGGGGACCTGGTCTGGGTTCAGTCATAAATAGCAGCTGATGTGTTTCCAGTGGAAAACAGCTCCACCACATCAATCACTGAGAGACAGACAGCTGGGATAAAGAGGATCACACACACACACACACACACACACACACACACACACACACACACACACACACACACACACACACATACACACACACACAGAGTTTCCACTGATCTGAGATCAGATCTTGTCCGGCTTAAAGTCAAAGCACCCCCCCATCATGACATCACACAACAGCTGTTTGATTAAACCTCACAGATTACATTCACAAAAAAATAACTACACTTCCCACAATGCCGTGCAGGACGTCAACACAACGATGATGTTATGTTGAGTGTCGATGGGGCTGCTACATTGTTAGCATATAGCTTAGCATAGATTGAACCAGACTCCATTCAGAGTCGTTAGCTTGAGCCTCACCGTCCAATGAGAGCCAGTCGAGCTGAGAGCTCGGCAGAGAGCTGGCGTTCCTCGCTCGGTACTCAAACAGAACCGAGGACGACACGGAACCTCCAGACTCTAGAACCTGAAGACACACCAGACCGGCCTCGTGGGCTGAGAGAGACAGGAGACCATCAACATGTTAGAGGGACACACCAAAAATACAGTGTGTGTGTGTGTGTGTGTGTGTGTGTGTGTGTGTGTGTGTGTGTGTGTGTGTGTGTGTGTACCAGGACAGTAGCAGCGTAGTACTCCAGGTTGGATGAGCGAAGCGGGGACCGTGCTCTGATCAAACACACATGAGTATCGACCCAACAGCTCACTCCACGGTCCTGTGATCAATACCTTCACACCTCCCTACACACACACACACACACACACACACACACACACACACACACACACACACACACACACACACACACACACACACACACACACACACACACACACTCTCTGTGACTCTGGCACCCCCTTGTGGACAAACAGATGAATGTGGTGGAAATTAAAGTATTTCCTTGTGAGAGATCTAAAAAGTATCTTAAGCTTTCTGTCTTTTAAGGATTTATTACAGGATTAGATATAGAAAAAATATAAAAGAATAGTGAACAGATTAATTAACAGATTAATCAAACAGAGTCATAGATTACGATACAGCTGTGTAGCAGAGAGCGTTCCTTCACCCATGGTAGAACAAAGGAAGACTCTGCCTTCTCTCTAAGAAGGCCCTTCTTAAATGTCTGAGCGGAGTATCACCCTCCTCAGCAGAAACTACTATCAATCAAAGTCCAGCTGTCCAGCTCCATGCGGCCGAGGGATGTTTACATAAATCAGGTGACCATCTGTTCTCTATAAGGCCCTATCACATGGAAGTTGCCCCCCTTTGTTCCCATGAGCCTGTTTATCCAAAGGCCAAAGTTCAAACTAGATAGAAAACACATGATCAACGAATCCAAGTAAGAAATAATCATTAGAAGTCACATGAAAATAATTTTCACCCGACAACGAAGACCTCATTCAGACACAAAATGGGTTTTCTGTCTCTATTGACTATTGCTAACAACTAGTAGATAAGAGTTAACAGATAACAGATAACAGATAACAGCTAATAGCTAACAGCTAGTAGATAACAGCTAATAGCTAATAGATGACAGCTAACAGATAACAGCTAACAGATAACAGCTAGTAGATAACAGCTAACAGATAACAGCTAACAGCTAATAGATGACAGCTAATAGATAACAGCTAATAGCTAACAGCTAACATAACAGCTAGCAGATAACAGATAACAGCTAACAGCTAATAGATAACAGCTAATAGCTAATAGATAACAGCTAACAGCTAACAGCTAACAGATAACTGCTAACAGCTAACTGCTAATAGCTAACAACTAATAGCTAACTGCTAACAGCTAACAGCTAATAGATAACAGCGAACTGCCAACAGCTACTAGCTAACAGCTAACTGCTAACAGCTAACAGGAAACAGCTCACCTCTGGGTACGACCACTCTGGGGAGAAGTCTGTGATGGAGGAGAGGCGAGTGGAGGTGGAGGAGGGCAGTGGGTGAGGGAAGGGGAGGAAGGAGGAGGAGGGGGAGGGTTGGGGGGGCACCATGTAGCGGACCCCCGCCGGGAACACGGCTGGGTTTAGTGCGGCGGGGGGGTGAGCCGCCACAGGATTGGCCTCCTCGGTGATGAGGTCAGAGATGAGGTCGAAAGAGATGTCAAGCTCCTCCCTTTCTCCCCCTCCTCGCTCGCATGGCTCCACCCCTTCCTCCTCCAGGTGCGTGTCCATGCGGGCGTCCTCCGGGTCGTCCTTCACCTGACAGGGGGGCGTCGCCGGGTGAGCGGCGGTATCCATGGCGATGGCAGGAGCGGAAGCGGAGCTAACGGGCCGACTCAGATAGGACACGCAATCGTAGGGCGGGACCAGGACCAACGGCTGCGTCTGATTGGCCGACCAACCGGGTTGGCCCGACGAGTCCTGGCAGACCAAGAGCAGGGAAGCAGCGCTGCTTCCTGTCTGTTGACGTGGTGACGAGCAGGAGGAGGAGCAGGAGCAGGAGGAGGCGTGGCTTGTCTGAAGAACACAGAAGTAAAAACCACAGTGAAAAAAAAAGAGCGGATGAATAGTGAAGAAATTAGTTCCTCCAAGTCTCACCTGGAGGAGAGCCAGCTTAGTGGGAGGAGCCTCGCCTTCATCATCATCATCATCATCTCTCCTGTCCTTCACCTCCTCCTCCTCTCTCACAGGATCCTCCTCCTCCTCTCTCACAGGCTCCTCCGCCTGCCTCCCCCCTTGTGAGTCCCCAAGAGCTCCCAGCTCCAGGCAGAGGGGGAGCAGGGGCGGAGTCACAGAGGAGGTGGGAGACAGGGAGAGGGCGGGGGGGAGGGAGGACGAGGGGGGGGAGGAAGAGGAGGAGGAGAGGGAGGAGAGAGAGGAGGGAGGGGAGACAGAGGAGGGAGGGGTGGAGGTGGGGGAGAGAGAGAGAGCTAGAGACGGGGGAGAGAGGGGGGAGGAGGAGGAGAGAACAGGTGAGGGGGAGGAGGAGGAGGGAGGAGGGGGGCCGCCGTATGTCTGACCCTGTTTGGGGGAGTTGAGGAAGGAGTCAGGGTCGAAAGTTGGGTGAGGCGGGGGATGAGGGGGGGAGGAAGCGGGGGAGGTAAGGGAGGTGGCAGGAGGAGGAGGGGGGGAACGGAGGGAAGAGGAGGAGGGGGTGACGAGCAGGCCTCCGATGACGGGGGAGGGGAGGAGGGTGAGGGAGAGAGTGGTTACGGGAGGGGGGGGGAGTGAGGGGGGAGCGGGTGAGGAGGAGGAGGGAGGGGGAGGGGAGGGGGGCCCTTTGGCAGTGGCAGGGGCCAGAGCGGGGGAGAGCAGTAACTGGCCAGAGCAGTTGAGTGAATGCCCCGCCTCCCCTCCGCCTCTGGTTCCGCCTCCTCCTGGGAGGGTGGTGGTGGTTGTTGCCATGACGATCACAGCGTTCTGGGGCAACGCAACCGTCGTCAGGTTGCCGCAGCGGTCGCCGTAGAAGCCGTTGCCGTGGTTACCCACGGTGATGGTAGCTCTGTGAGGCTGAGGGGGGGGCGAGGCCGAGCTGTAGAATAAACAACATAGTTTATGTGTGTGTGTGTGTGTATATATACACATATATAATATAAATATACACATACATACACACACACACACACACACACACACACACACTGGTGGTCACTTGCAGCTCTGCAGCTATAGAACTCTCCCCATAGACTATGATAAAAGAGACTTACGTGGACGAGGGGCAGGGAGAAGAGACGGGGCTACTCTGAGCCTGGAGGGGGGTCGGTTTGGTTCCTCCTCCTCCTCCTCCTCCTCCTCCTCCTGCCTCCCCCCCCTCACAGGACAGAGGGGAGGGGGAGGGTCTGCAGGAGGAGGGGGGCAGTTTGGGGGAGATGATGCGATGCTTGGTGCTGTTACAGCGGTGGGGAATGTTCACTCCTGAAGAGACTGTACCGAGACACAGTGATGTCACAGTGTGATGTCACAGTGTGATGTCACAGTGTGATGTCAGAGTGTGATGTCACAGTGTGATGTCACAGTGTGATGTCACAGAGTGACGTCACAGGGTGATGTCACAGGGTGATGTCACAGTGTGATGTCACAGTGTGATGTCAGAGTGTGACGTCACAGAGTGACGTCACAGGGTGATGTCACAGGGTGATGTCACAGGGTGATGTCAGAGTGTGATGTCACAGGGTGACGTGACAGGGTGACGTGACAGGGTGACGTGACAGGGTGATGTCAGAGTGTGATGTCAGAGTGTGACGTCACAGGGTGATGTCACAGCGATGCGTTACCTTGGCCGGTGTTACAGAGGCAGGTGTGTGTACGAGGCTGTGGTTTAGTCCTTTGTCGGTCCAGAATGTGTTGAACCAGATCCTCAATACTGAAGTCACCTGATCCCACAGAGCACTTTATACTGTGGACTGAGAGAAGATGTACTACATGTTAGTACTACTACATGTTAGTACTACAGAGACTACGTGTTAATACTACAGATACTACATGGTAATACTACAGAGTACACATATACTGCATGTTAACACCACAGAGTACCACACAGTACACAGATACTATGAGGTAGTATTTCATTAGTACTTGTACATGATACGTACACATGGGCCTCAGCTGGTTCAGCAGCTCGTCTCGGCTCCACCTCAGACTGTCGTGGCGGTCGGTCACCGCACACAACAGAGGACTGCATTTCCCAGAATCCTCTAGGGACGGCACGTTCAGGTAGTGGACCAGCACGATGTCTGGGTTCTGTTCAACAAACATATTGATTATCGATCGAGCGGCAACTCCGTTCACAGTCTGTTGATGTGTAACGTGTGTGTTGACCTGCAGCAGCCAGTAGCAACGTCTGTGGAATGTTGGCACGATGGAGGAATGGACGTAGCAACCGTACAGGCACTGCAACACAACAGAGACAGCAACCGGCAACTTTAGTACAGGCACTGCAACACAACAGAGACAGCAACCGGCAACTTTAGTACAGGCACTGCAACACAACAGAGACAGCAACCGACAAATTTAGTACAGGCACCAAAACCAGGACAGAGACAGCAACCGGCAACTTTAGTATAGGCACTGCAACACAACAAAGACAGCAACCAGCAACTTTAGTACAGGCACTGCAACACAACAGAGACAGCAACCGGCAACTTTAGTACAGGCACTGCAACACAACGGAGACAGCAACCGGCAACTTTAGTACAGGCACTGCAACACAACAGAGACAGCAACCGACAACTTCAGTACAGGCACCAAAACCAAGACAGAGACAGCAACCGGCAACTTTAGTATAGGCACTGCAACACAACAAAGACAGCAACCGGCAACTTTAGCACAGGCACTGCAAATACAACAGAGACAGCAACCGGTAACTTTAGTACAGGCACTGCAACACAACAGAGACAGCAACCGGCAACTTTAGTACAGGCACTGCAACACAACAGAGACAGCAACCGGCAACTTTAGTACAGGCACTGAAACCAGGTTACTAGCTAACGTTTACGTTACTAGCTCTGCCCCTGTTGGTTAGCCGTTAACGGTGCTGCTAACGTTACTAGCTCTGCCCCTGTTGGTTAGCCGTTAGCGGTGCTGCTAACGTTACTAGCTCTGCCCCTGTTGGTTAGCCGTTAACGGTGCTGCTAACGTTACTAGCTCTGCCCCTGTTGGTTAGCCGTTAGCGGTGCTGCTAACGTTACTAACTCTGCCCCTGTTGGTTAGCCGTTAGCGGTGCTGCTAACGTTACTAGCTCTGCCCCTGTTGGTTAGCCGTTAGCAGTGCTGCTAACGTTACTAGCTCTAAACCCTGACTGGTTGTAACACCGTGTACTGACCTCCATGCCCTGGACCTTGAGCTTCATGTGGTCCTCTCTCGTGGTCTTCCCATCCTTCCTCTTCTTCCAGCAGTACCCGTCCTTCCTGTACTTCACCTTCTTCCTGTTGTACAGGACGATGCTGCCGTTCTTCGGCCTGAAACACAAACAAACAAACATCAGATGTTTTCCAGATGTGAAGCGGCTCAGTGTGGTCCAGGTTTTGGTGAGTCTGCATGGAGGACCTGGTCTTCAGGGAGCAGGAGAGCCACTCGTCATGTCTCTCAAAGGATATCAGGTAGGAAGCGATCTCCTGCAGAGACAGAGACACGTTTACATGTTAGTGCACACTTATTTTGAAATTCAGGCTAAATACGATGCTAACGTGCTAACGAACTCTCACCTCGTTGGTGTTCCAGCGCAGCCTGTCTCCAGGCAGACTGGACAAACGAGGAAGACACTCGAGGAGCTTGTTAGGGAGGAAGACTTTCCTCTGTCCTTTGTTCTCTACACACACACACACACACACACACACACACATAGAGACAGACACACACACACACACACACACACACACACACATAGAGACAGAGACACACACACACACACACACACACACACACACACAGACATACACACCAGCACAGAGAGAAACACACACACACACACACACACACACACACACACACACACAGAGACATAGACACACATAGATAGAGATAGAGACAGAGACAGAGACACACACACACACACACACACACACAGAGAGACAGGGACACACACACACACACACACACACAGAGACAGAGACACAAACACACACAGAGAGACAGAGACACACACAGACACACACACACACACACACACACACACACACACACACACACATAGAGACAGAGACACACACATTAAATTAATATATTGATGAAATCACTGCTTCGTATAGAGTAGTGATGATGATGATGATGATGACATCACCTCTGAGGTGGACACACACAGAATAGGAGTCTCTGTGCTGATCTACAGGTGTGTGTGTGTGTGTGTGTGTGTGTGTGTGTGTGTGTGTGTGTGTGTACGTTCAGCTGACGTCACACAGACTGACCTGTCTCCGTGGAAACCATTTCCTTGTTGCTCATGGTGACGGGTCCATGCAGGACGATCCTCACACAACACACCGCCTCCCACAATGCACCTCTGTAAACACACACACACACACACACACACAGCTGAAATCCAACCTTCAATAGCTCCTCGTTGCCTAGCAACAGCTGAATTTGCACCCACTGTGTGTGTGTGTGTGTGTGTGTGTGTGTGTGTGTGTGTGTGTGTGTGACAGATCTACACACCTGACTTGCACCAAAACACGTAATAATTAACATTAATAACAGTAAACAGTGTTGACAGATGGCTGTATTCCTCACACACACACACACTCGTTCCCCGGAGGCCCGGCTCACACCACGGTCTTTCCTGGCTTCTGAGGCCGCCTCCCGGAGCTCCTCTTCCAGCTGTAGGAGCTCAGCTCCTCCGCTAAGCTAAAGCTAACGCTGTCAGTTTGTCATCATGTCAGAACGTGACGACACGTTTCATCACGTCAGTAGCTTCCTGTTTACGGATCGTTATTATTCTTACAGTGACGTAACCAGAATAAGAAACATTAACAAACTTATGAATAAATAACGTTTTGGCTGTTTGCTGCTCAGCTAGCCGGCTATGCTAACGGTGATTAAACGAGCTCGTAAAGCCAAGCAGCAGGGCTCTACATCCGGGTTAAAAATGAGCTTAACCCGGGTCAGCCATGGGACACTAACATCTGGAGATGTTAACTAGAATAACACGGTTTAAATGACGCATGACACGAGCCAACAGGATGCGTTTAGAGGGAAAATACAGCCTCTTAAAAGCTCCTTTACCTTCCGCCTTCAACACGGTGGCCATCTTCTTTCTGTGACGTCACTGCGTAGCTGTGTGTGTGTGTGTGTGTGTGTGTGTGTGTGGGGGGGGGGGGGGGGGGGGGGGGGGGATAATAACTCTACTGTATTAATTACTTTATTATATTATAAAAATAATCTTTATGTGACATTATGTAACACACTTCCACTGCTTTCAGTTTCACACTCTGGTCGTGAAAACGTTAATTTAATGAGTTGAATGAACTCACACAAGTTCATTCAACTCATATAATATAATAACATAAAATATTCAGATTAAAAGGAGGAGCGGAGGTTTATAAATGCAGAAGAAGAAGACTGGTAAACATGATGTAAGTTAAGTAAAATACTGGGCTAACAGTTTCCCTCTGCTTCCAGCCTTTGTGCTAAGCTAGGCTAACAGTTTCCCTCTGCTTCCAGTCTTTGTGCTAAGCTAGGCTAACAGTTTCCCTCTGCTTCCAGTCTTTGTGCTAAGCTAGGCTAACAGTTTCCCTCTGCTTCCAGTCTTTGTGCTAAGCTAGGCTAACAGTTTCCCTCTGCTTCCAGTCTTTATGCTAAGCTAGCCTAACAGTGTCCCTGTGCTTGCAGTCTTTGTGCTAAGCTAGGCTAACAGTTGAATAGAAATGTTTTCATTCGATCAGAGAGGCGAGTAGAGAAAAATATCTGCTTTATTTTGTAGAAAAGCGGAGCGTTGATGTCCAGCTGGAGGCTCAGCGGAGCGCTGCACCTTTAAAAACCGGCGGTTCGAGTCCTCACACGTCCACGGTGCTCTAGAGTCACACTGAAGCTTTTCAAAAACATATGAAAAAGAAGCAGACGGCTGCTGTTTGCTCAATGAAACCCATCACTTCCTGTGCATACTTCACAATAAAAGCCCACAGGCGGGGAGGACTTTTACTGTGAAGTACCTCAGAGGAAGAGGCTCAGTGGAGCTCAGAGACAAACAGCTGGAGGACAAGAACTACCAAGAGTCATCAATAACTGATATCTGATCATCTTCATCTTCATCGGGACGAAGAGTAGAAAACACACGGGGAGGTTACAGCAGGAAGAAACGCCAGTGTGTGTGTGTGTGTGTGTGTGTGTGTGTGTGTGTGTGTGTGTGTGTGTGTGTGTGTGTGTGTGTGTGTGTGTGGTCATGATGGCGTCCCCCCCACCACGTGCCAGGCTCAGGCTCCTCCGGAGGTCTCAGGTCATCACATGCCCTGTCTGATGCTCTGGATGATCTGGAAGATGGCTGTAAGACAGATAGACAGACACAGACAGACAGAGAGACAGACAGACACAGACAGACAGAGAGACAGACAGGTGAGTAAAAAACCTCTTTAAATATTTCAATAAACTACTGTGAACATACTACAAACATGAAATGTTGATTGAACTTCTGTTAACGTCTGTCTGTCTGTCTGTGTCTGTCTGTCTCTCTGTCTGTCCGTCTCTCACCTGATCCACAAACCACGAAGACGAACAGAGCGAGCAGCCACGGACCCACCGGAGACTTCTCCTCATTCACAGGCCTCTGGAACACATCATCAAATATTATATTAATATATATTAATATAATAATAGTGTTATAATATTAATAATATAATAATGATATATATAATAATATTAATGTATTAATAGTGTTATTCTTCGTCACTGCTCCTCTCCTCACGGACTCCGGTCACTGTTCGGTGTATTTAACGGTTTTAAACGGTGTTAAAGTAAACACGGTGACCCATGAAGTGCATCACGTGATACTGAACCGGGCCGGTAGACGCCTCGTCTTTAACTCGGTACACGTTTAATTCACATCCACGACTTCTTGACAATGTTCTGTACCGGTCAGCACGAGGCGCCTCCGCCCACTGCCGCGTTTACACCGGCACGAGACGAGGACGGGGTCCAGAGAAGAGTGTGTGTGTGTGTGTGTGTGTGTGTGTGTGTGTGTGTGTGTGTGTGTGTGTGTGCGTGTGCGTGTGAGCCGAACTACAGAGGACGGGGTCCAGAGAAGACACGACGTGAGGAACACCTTCACAGTGAGCAGCTCTGTGAGAGCGTGAGCAACTCATTCATGGTTCTGAGTCTGGTTCTGCCCCTTCATCCATGTTAGCCGGTCAACAGACTCCATGCACATGTAATATACATGTATATGTGTGTGTGTGTGTGTGTGTGTGTGTAATATCTGACTGATGTCACGTTTAAATACGACGGTAGCTTGACGTTATGAGAAAGAGGGGCTCACTGGTGTAGCTGCTAATGCTAATGCTAGCTCTATGCTAGGAGCTGAGCTGGTTCAACGACTCGTATTTTACCTTCGAATCTAAACTAAAGCGGGAATGTTCTGCACTTTACACACTAAATACAAATATAAATATATGTTTAATAAACGCGACCATGGTGCAGCTGTACGGGGGATCAGTAAGAGAACATGTTAGCCGTTAGCCGTTAGCCGTTAGCCTGGCTGTCAGTACCGATGTCTTCTGGACGTGTCCCCGCTGTGTGATGGTCTTGCTGTGCCGCTCGTTCGCCACCTTCATCCGCTGCACCGCCGACATGTTTCGGGTCTGGACCGAGAGGACGGAGAGAGCCGGGACACGAGCGGGAACGACCGGAAGGAGGAGGAGGAGGAGCGGTGCCGGTGAAGAAGAGGTCCCGCTGAACGGTGGATCTCTGACCGGTGGTTTGTGTCCGTGTTGTCGGTCCGAATGAAATGCTAATGCTAGTTAGCTAACTGAACGGAGCTAGCTAGTGTGAAGCGACTCACCTCGTCACGTGACACGGGACAGTCAGCCCTCTAGTGGCGGGAAGAAAAATAAATAAATGATATACCATATATATATATATATATATATATATATATATATATATATATATATATATATATATATATATATATATATATAATACAGACATATTGATTCATGATAAAATGAAGCAGCATGAGCCAAGTGGAGTTTGTCTTTTATTTAATTACATTGTGCAATGAGACTGCAGCTGGTCCACACTCACACACATACATATACACACACACACACACACACACACACACACATACACCTACACACATACACTCACATATTCACACACACTGGGTTCTGCTGGCTGTGCAGTAGCCAGGGGTCAGAGGTGAGAGGTCATTGGTAGGATGTCTACCTGTGTACGTTTCCTTTAGTTTAGTTTAGTTTAAGTTCCAGCAGGAAGTCTGGAGGTCCGAGGTCTCTAACAGCCCAGCCCGCTGATGGAGCCGATGCGGTCCATCTTCATCCCGAAGCATCCTCTTCCTCCTCCGATCATGGACTTCCTGCTCCGCCTCCTCATCTTGGACTGCCTCTGGAGGAGGTCCAGGAAGAACCGCGGGACCTCCTCCTGTCCGTCGTCGGCCAATCCCCTCGCAGCACCGCCACTCACGGCCAATCCCGCGGAGGGAGACGAAGAGGGGGCGGGGCGTCCGGCTGAGCCCTCTGTGATGTCATCAGAGGTGGGAGGGGCCAAGATGAGAGAAGAGAGGTGAGAGCCGAACAGAGAGTGTAAGACCTGAGGAGAGAGTTTAAAATATAAACAACAACATGTCACCATGTAAAGATGTCAACATGTCAACACGTCAACATGTCAACACATCATGTCAACACGTCAACATGTCAACACGTCATGTCAACACGTCATGTCAACACGTCAACATGTCAACACGTCAACATGTCAACACGTCATGTCAACACGCCAACATGTCAACACGTCATGACAACACGTCGTCATGTCAACACGTCATGTCAACACGCCAACATGTCAACACGTCATGACAACATGTCAACATGTCAACACGTCATGTCAACACTTCATGACAACACAACACTTCATGACAACACGTCAACATGTCAACACGTCATGTCAACACGCCAACATGTCAACACGTCATGTCAACATGTCATGTCAACACGTCAACATGCCAACATGTCAACACGTCATGTCAACACTTCATGACAACACATGTCAACACGTCATGACAACACGTCAACATGTCAACACGTCAACATGTCAACACGTCATGTCAACACGTCATGTCAACATGTCAAGTCAACACGTCATGTCAACACGTCAACATGTCAACACGTCATGTCAACACGTCAACACGTCAACATGTCAACACGTCATGTCAACATGTCATGTCAACACGTCAACACGCCAACATGTCAACACGTCATGTCAACACTTCATGACAACACATCAACACGTCATGACAACACGTCAACATGTCAACACGTCATGTCAACACGTCAAGTCAACACGTCAACATGTCAACACGTCATGTCAACACGTCAACATGTCAACACGTCATGTCAACACGTCAACACGCCAACATGTCAACACGTCATGTCAACACTTCATGACAACACATCAACACTTCATGACAACACGTCAACATGTCAACACGTCATGTCAACACGCCAACATGTCAACACGTCATGTCAACACATCAACATGTCAACACGTCATGTCAACACGCCAACATGTCAACACGTCATGTCAACACGTCAACACGCCAACATGTCAACACGTCATGTCAACACTTCATGACAACACATCATGTCAACACGTCATGACAACACGTCAACATGTCAACACGTCATGTCAACACGTCATGTCAACATGTCAAGTCAACACGTCATGTCAACACGTCAACATGTCAACACGTCATGTCAACATGTCATGTCAACATGTCAACACGCCAACACGTCAACACGTCAACACGTCATGTCAACACTTCATGACAACACATCAACACGTCATGACAACACGTCAACATGTCAACACGTCATGTCAACACGTCATGTCAACACGTCAAGTCAACACGTCAACATGTCAACACGTCATGTCAACACGTCAACATGTCAACACGTCATGTCAACACGCCATCATGTCAACACGTCATGTCAACATGTCACGTCAACACGCCAACACGTCATGACAACACGTCAACACGTCATGTCAACACTTCATGACAACACGTCAACATGTCAACACGTCATGTCAACACATCAACACGCCAACATGTCAACCCGTCAACATGTCAACACGCTAACACGTAAACACATCAACACGCCGACATTCCAACACGCCAACACATCAGCACGTAAACACGCAAACACGCCAACATGTCTGGGTGATGATGAAGATCGTGGTGGTCTCCACAGACCTGTTTGTCGTCTCGTTGACCTGAAGGTCTCGACTCCACGGTGACGGTGAGGAAGAGGAGGAGGAGAGGAACGAAGGAGGAGGAGGAAGATGAAGCAGCCATCTTTGTTTCTTTGGAGGAAAACAAGAAAGAAAATGAATAAAGTGTCACCATAGCAACAGTCTACTGTATCCTGATTGGCTGCAGGGTGTTCTGATGCAGAGTCCACTGCTGCTACAGACCACCAGGGGCCCCAGACCACCAGGAACCTCAGACCACTAGGGGCCTCAGACAATCAGGAACCTCAGACCACCAGGAGCTTCAGACCACCAGGAACCCCAGAAAACCAGGAGCCCCAGACCTTCAGGAGCCCCAGACCACCAGGAGCCCCAGATTTAATGGACTATTTGGGGGACAGGGGGGCCACCAAACCATCATCAGTACAGATGACGGATCTTTATTTCTTTATGTATTCACTGTTTAAACTGCTTTTTAATTTTTATATTTGAATAAACATTTAAATATTGTCGCAGTAAAACGTTTCCATTTTCATTTTAATGTGTTTTAATTTTCATATTAAATGATAAATAGAAAACATTATGCTGGTCAAGGTTTGAATAAAGTCCCCTCTGGGCTTCCGTACTCCTGGTTCAATAGAGATGAATCAGTTCACATGACCAGCTTTAGTCAGAATGAATCCTGTAAAACTTTATTGATCCGTGAGACAAATGTGAAGTAAAAAACACAACTTTAAACCACCAAAGAAGAAGAATAAAGAATAACAAAAGTTACTCACCGATGAAGAGAAATATTCCAACAAAAGGCTTCAGCTGCTCGTCGATCAAAACGTTTTCTCGGACTATCGTCCCCGTGTGGACTATCGTCTGTCCTGTCTCACTGTCAGGACGGGTCGCTGGTCCACGATCTCACAGACCCGGCCTTAAGTACGACACCAGAGCTGTGATGTCACACATTCTTACCACGTTACCCCCAACGACGGGTCTCTCACACACACACACACACACACACACACACAGACAAAGGTAGAAGATCTGTGTGTGAAAACATTGAAACATGGAGGAAAGAAAAGAGACGAAAATATCGACCAATCAGACGCGAAGGTTCATGAAAGAAAACACACCTGAAAAGAGTTCATTCATAAATAACTGATCACTTTTTAATCATGGGGTCCTGGAGTCCGTGAGAAGGTTCCAGAGGTCCATTGTAAGTCTTAAATAGGCCTTGAAGAGGTTCCAGGGGTCCTTGAGAAGGTTCAAATCAAGGAGGCTCAAATGGTTGTTAAGGATGCTGCAGTCCTTGAAGATTATCCTGCAGTCCTTGAGGAGGGTTACAGAGTCCTTCCGAAGGTATCAGAGGTACTTGAGAACGTTAAAGTGGTTCTTAACTAGATTTCAAGGGGCCTTGAAGAGGATCCTGGAGTCTTAGAAGTGTTTAGTCATTGAAGGGGATCCTGGAATTGTTCAATAGGTTCTGGGAAGCATTTCTGAGAATCCTTGAGGAGTATCAGAGATTCTTTCCAGGGACAAGAAGTCATTGAGAATGCTCAAATTGGGGCTTCCAGGACCTTATAGACGTACCAGCGGTCCTTGAGGGGGTCTAGGACGTTATAGACGTACCAGAGGTTATTGAGAATGTTCCAGGACCTTATAGACAGTACCAGAGGTCCTTGAGGGGGTTCTAGGACCTTATAGACGTACCACAGGCCCTTGAGGGGGTTGTAGGACCTTATAGACGTACCACAGGTCCTTGAGGGGGTTCTAGGACCTTATAGACGTACCAGAGGTTATTGAGAATGTTCCAGGACCTTATAGACAGTACCAGAGGTCCTTGAGGGGGTTCTAGGACCTTATAGACGTACCACAGGTCCTTAAGAGGGTTGTAGGACCTTATAGACGTACCACAGGCCCTTGAGGGGGTTCTAGGACCTTATAGACGTACCACAGGCCCTTGAGGGGGTTCTAGGACCAATAGACGTACCACAGGTCCTTGAGGGGGTTCCAGGACCTTATAGATGGTCCTTGAGGGGGTTCCAGGTCCTTGAGGTTCTGATGTCTCTCTCAGACCCTCGTGACCTCTGACCTCGGCCGTCCCTCCTTGTCGTAAACTGTCACTGTGGCGACCGCATCGTCGTGAGCAACTATTTCCTGTGGAAGGGGGCGGGGCTAGTGAGGTTCACATGGTCCAAAGGATAGGTGTGTGTGTGTGTGTGTGTGTGTTTAATGACCCCCCGTTGTCTTTGTCCCAGTCAGACAAAACCCCGCCCCCCATTCATCCTCCGACGTCATCAACAACGCACATAAAACACACACACACACACACACAGTAAGAAAGGGTCATCAATCACCTCATTAGAGAGAAAGAGGCTGATCACAAAACCTCTGTGTGTGTGTGTGTGTGTGTGTGTGTGTGTGTGTGTGTGTGTGTGTGTGTGTGTGTGTGTGTGTGTGTGTGTGTGTGTGTGTGTTGTGACGCACAACATTCCTCTCCCCCCACAGTGACACACATACACACATGCACACGTCCTCACAAAGCAGGTTAAACCAGGGGTCCTTGAAAAGAGTCCAAAAGGTAAAAAGCCTCAACTGGTCGTTGAGGGAGGGACTTCCTCTCTGACTTCCTGTTTGAAGACACCAAAGGGACCAGTACCTCTTCAGGATATTTAAGGATGGGGAGTAAACCAGCTCCTGACTCTCTGGAGGAAAAACATCACTTTTACTTCAGGCTCTTCAGAAGTTCTCCAAGACCAAGACGACTCATCACGATCCATCTATTGTTACTTCCTGCGTCTTAAATTGACACTGTCATCATTTTACAAGTTTACAGTTTGTCTTAATACATATTTCAACATAAAATGAAACCTGCATGAATAGTGGACTCAGTGGAGTGAGAGAGATCTTCTGGTTCACAAACTAAAATTAGAATAGTTTTCTATAAAAACATAAATTAATCATCTTCAGCTGTATAAATGTAATTATTACACTATAAAAAATTTAATTATTACACAAAAAATGTAATTATTACACTATAATAAATGTAATTGCTACACTAGAATAAATGTAATTATTAAAATCTTCGTCACGTTAACAAAATAAAACACACAGAGTAAAGTTTCTTTCTTTCGTCTTTATTGTGTTTTGTATAGAAAACATCGTTAATGGAATTATTTCTAGGAAGGCGGGGTCAAACCCGCCGTGACCTCTGACCCATCACCCCCACCTGGAGGGGGGAGGGGCTTCAGGGTGGTCAGTTGTCGGTCAGTTGTCACAGTGACAGACAGGATGTCAGGGCGGAGCTTCAGTTGATTTTTGGGTGGCGGTAGTCTTTACCGGCAAACTTAGCTTTGTCTCCGAGCTCCTCCTCGATCCTACAGGTCAGAGACATGTTTTTATTCCTCTGTCAACTCTTCAACTTTGTAAAGTAAACACTATGCTTTTACTTTCAAAAGTAAAAAGCCATGCTTTTACTTTGAAAAGTACTGTGCGAATGACAGGAAGTTCTCACCTCATCAGCTGGTTGTATTTGGCGAGACGCTCTGACCTGCAGGGAGCACCGGTCTTAATCTGAAAGAGAGAGAGACAGGTAGAGAGAGAGAGAGACAGGTGGTCAGTGAATCAGACACTTTATTGAACAGCTGTTGTTGTTGATCCTTGTTCTGATCTACCTGCCTCCATACGTTTCTATTTTCTCTCTACCCGTCTCTCTACCTTTCCCCCTGTCTACCTGTCTGTCTGAGTGTGTGTCTACCTGTCCAGTACAGAGTCCCACCACCAGGTCAGAGATGAAGGTGTCTTCAGTCTCTCCGGAGCGATGGCTGACCATCACACCCCAACCACTGTTCTGAGCCAGCTTACACCTGAGAGAGAGAGAGAGAGAGAGAGAGAGAGAGAGAGAGAGAGACACAGGTAGGAAGACAGACAGTCAGTCAGGGAAGGTGAGGGATCGTTAGAGAGAGAGAGACAGGTGTCTTACGCCTGGATGGACTCGGTCACAGAGCCGATCTGGTTGACTTTGAGCAGCAGACAGTTACAGGCCTTCTTGTCCACGGCCTGCTGGATCCTCTTTGGATTGGTCACCGTCAGGTCGTCTCCTACGATCTGATTGGTTAGAAACACACACACACACACACACACACACACACACACACACACACACACACACACACACACACACACACACACACACACACACACACACACACACACAGGTGAGTCACTTTAAAGTCTGATCCACTAAAAATATTCAGACTCACATTCAAGCCTCGTCTGTGTCCGTCTGTCTGACTCTGTCTGTCTGTCTGTCTGTCTGTCTGTCTGTCTGTCTGTCTGTCTGTCTGTCTGTCTGTCTCACCTGGATGTCTGTGGAGGCGGTGAACTTGGCCCAGTTCTCCCAGTCGTCCTGGTCAAACGGATCCTCAATGGACTGGACTGGAGACAGAAAGAGAGACAGACAGGTAGAGAACAAAGTAGATTATTATATTAGAACTTAATCACATCCAGTTCTTTGCAGATGACTGTGTAGTTTATCTCAGTAACAGATTGTACTGAAAGAGGTTGGTACCGGGGTAGTGCTTGATGAAACTGCAGTACAGGTCTGTCTACCTGTCTGTCTACCTGTCCAGAGTTTACTACAGCAACGTACCCGGGTAGCCCTTGATGAAGCTGCGGTACAGGTCTCCCAGCTGGTCTCCACTGATGTGTCTGGACGGGTCGTCGGGGGACTTGAAGTCCAGGTCGTACTTCCCGGCCCTGAAGAACTCAGAGGCGGCCACGTCCATCCCGATGATGATCTTGTCGGGGTACCCGGCCTTCTCGATGGCCGACTTCAGCAGCTCCAGAGCTGAAAGAGAGAGACAAGAGACGATTTTAGTTCTGATTTGGGAATCAAACCCACGACTTTCTGCTCATCTACACTCCCTGTGATCTTCAGCTGGGAGTGTAAACACTTTAAATCTGATTATTATTTAGTGTATTTGTTAGCTTGAAGATGGCTTCTAAAGCTCATGCAAAAGAACCAGTCAGACAGACGGTCAGGCAGACAGACAGGTGCATGTCTCACCCTCGTTGTTCTCCAGGATGTTGGGGGCGAAGCCTCCCTCGTCTCCCACGTTGGTGGCGTCTTTACCGTACTTTGCCTTGATCACGTTCTTCAGGTTGTGGTAGACCTGAACATCCAAATACAGTTAGACATACAAACTAATACCAACAATAATACTAATACAAGTACCGATACAAGTACTAATACAACCTCGGCGCCGATCCTCATGGCCTCGTGGAAGTTGGCGGCTCCAACTGGAAGAATCATGAACTCCTGCATGGCCAGTTTGTTTCCAGCATGGCTTCCTCCGTTAATAACGTTAAAGGCCTGCAGAGACAACGTTTGTTAGCCAGCTAGCATTCAGCCACCAACGCCAACTGATCAGTCATTTCATCACTAGTGATCTATTTTAATTTGCAGTTATTTCCTCTCATGTCTAGCCACCTACCCTAACTTTATAGTAGTTTTTAAATTGTACTAGCCAGCTTTGCTAACTTCATGGACACTTTGATCTTTTCAGTATCAGTGGCAAACCAGTCGAAGTAGCTGGACACCTTTTTATGATTGATCAGTATTGGGTTGTAATGGAAGCTGCTGAAGTCAGAACAAAAGCCCCGCCCACCCACCAGAGGCCCCTCCCACTTACAGGAACAGGAAGTATGACGTCTTTGTGTCCGGCGAGGTCTGCGATGTGGCGGTAAAGAGGAACTCCCTTCTCCGCTGCTCCGGCCTTACAGACGGCCAGCGACACGCCCAGGATGGCGTTGGCACCAAACTGAGCTGTAGAGAGACAGACAGGTCAGACAGACAGGTCAGAAAGAGAGACAGACGGGTCAGAAAGAGAGACAGACGGGTCAGACAGACAGGTCAGAAAGAGAGGCAAACAGGTCAGACAGAGAGACAGACAGGTCAGACAGACAGGTCCTTACATTTGTTCTCAGTGCCATCCAACTCCAGCATGAACTTGTCAATCTTCTCCTGCTCAACAACGCTGAAGTTCTGGAGAGACAGACAGGTAGACAGACAGAGACAGGTAGACAGACTTTTAATTTTCAGTTCAAATACAGTTTTTAATGACATCCTGATCTTCTGCTGGTACCTTGGCAATCAGTTTGGGGGCAATGTCTTTGTTCACATGGTCCACGGCCTTAACGGTGCCTGATGGGAAAAATACAAACGTTAGAGACAGTCTGTGGGGATTCGAACCCTCAGCCTGTGGTGTTAGTGCCTTGCTCTGTGGGGATTCAAACCCTCAGCCTGTTACTGCCTTGCTCCTACCTTTGCCCAGGTAGCGGCTCTTGTCTCCATCACGAAGCTCCAGAGCTTCATGGATTCCAGTCGATGCACCGCTGGGAACAGCTGCCCTGAAGAGACCTGAGAGACAGACAGACAGGCAAAGAGACAGACAGACAGAGAGACAGACAGACAGACAGAAAAACAGAGAGGCAAAGAGACAGAAAGTTGGAGTTGTTGAAAGGTTCTCTTGTGATGTAGCTAGGCTAACAGTTCCCCCTACTTCCCGTCTTTGTGCTAAGCTAGGCTAACCACACCCTGGATATACTGTGTGTGTGTGTGTGTGTGTGTATATATATATATATATATATATATATATATATATATATATATATATATATATATATATATATATATATATATATATATATATATATATATATATATATATATATATATTCAGTATATACATACATACACACACACACACACACACACACACACACACACACACACACACACACACACACACACACGTAAACATTGCTCACCCTTGGCCGTCCACAGGTCCACCTCCACTGTGGGGTTTCCTCTGGAGTCCAGAATCTCCCGAGCGTGAATCTTAGTGATCGACATCCTGACTGATAGACAGAGAGAGTGAGACAGGTGGAGAGACAGAGAGAGAGTGAGACAGGTGGAGAGACAGAGAGAGAAAGAGAGACACAGAGAGAGTGAGTGAGACAGGTGGGGAGACAGAGAGAGAGATAGAGAGACAGACAGAGAGAGAGAGCGAGACAGAGAGACAGGTGGGGAGACAGAGAGAGAGAGAGATAGAGAGACAGACAGAGAGAGAGAGCGAGACAGAGAGAGAGAGTGAGACAGGTGGGGAGACAGAGAGAGAGAGAGAAAGAGACAGAGACAGAGAGAGAGAGGTGGGGAGACAGAATGTCCACATTCATGTCAATAAAGTTTGAGTGAATTTTAATTTTGTCAAGTCGGAAAAGAATGAAACATTGACCTTGAAAAAAAAGAATTATTCAATTATGAACCAGAGTGTGTGTTAAATGTATGTATGTATGTGTGTGTGTGTGTGTGTGTGTGTGTGTGTGTGTGTGTGTGTGTGTGTGTGTGTGTGTGTGTGTGTGTGTGTGTGTGTGTGTGTGTGTGTGTGTGTGTGACCTGCTCTAGAGATCCTGTGAGACGCCATGATGCCTCCAGACACCAGTCCCTTATCAGACTCCTCCCACAAACCACCCAGCCAATCACAGAGTGTCTCATGACGGGCATGTACTAAGGGCCAATAAGGAGCGAGGGAGAGACCATTGTGGTGACAGAGGAGGGGGGGTTCCTTATCTTCCTGAGTTATTAATACAGTAAGTGTGAGGGGGGGGAGGACCCTTTCACCTTTTCCCTGACCTTTCTACAGCGGTCATGACTTCCTCTTTGCTCTTATAGAATTACACACACACACACACACACACACACACACACACTAATGTAGTTGACATTTGAAGAGGTATTTGAGACTCTCCTCTCTAAAGGTCTGATCTCCAACATTACTCGTGACATATTAGCATTCCTAGCATTAGCATCAGTCGCTATAATACTGGAGCTAACAGCAGTTCTACTAGCAGCAGAGGCTGTAGCAGTGTTAGCAACATTAGCATATTAGCATTAGTGGAGAAGAACTGGTAGAAACAGTGTTAGCAACATTAGCATATTAGCATTAGTGGAGAAGAACTGGTAGAAACAGTGTTAGCAACATTAGCATATTAGCATTAGTGGAGAAGAACTGGTAGAAACAGTGTTAGCAACATTAGCATATCAGAATAGTATAAGGGGCAGATTTAGTAGTACTGTAATAGCATAGCATTATTTTTAGTGTCTGTGTGTGTGTGTGTGTGTGTGTGTGTCTCTGTGTGTGTGTGTGTGTGTGTGTGTGTGTGTGTGTCTCTGTGTGTGTGTGTGTGTGTGTGTCTCTGTGTGTGTGTGTGTGTCTCTGTGTGTGTCTCTGTGTGTGTCTCTGTGTGTGTGTTTTGATAGGTCAGACTTGGCAGCAGAACAACAGCTGAGTGGTAACAGTACACTTTGAAACGACTTATGGCCTTTACTGTACACACACACACACACACACACACACACACACACACACACACACACAGAGACACACACACACACACACACACACACACTGCAGGAGAGGAAGGACAATACACTTAAAACTACTGCTAAAACTTTTACTATGTTTTCTAAGTACTACTGCTACTCTGAATACTACTGCTTAAAGTACTGATACTACTGATACTGATACTATTCCAGCTAGTTATACTTCTCCAGTGTACTGCCTTCACTGTTCTTTGTGTTAATGTGATATTTGTGAGTATTTCAGTGTACTCTGGTTAAACACACAGCTTTGAGTCTATAACACTACACAGTATACTACGTAGTGTACTACATACGTATACTACAACATAGTAGTACTGAGACTAAAGGGTTCAGGTCTGGACTTTGTGCTGCTGTTTGTTCCACTCGTCGACCTTCAGGCTGATCAAAGACCAGACGGCTGTTCTCTCTTTAGGTCACGTCAAGACTCAAAGACACAGAGACACAGAGACAGACAGAGACACAGAGAGACACAGAGACACTCTAACACCTCCTTCAAAATAAAAGACATGCAGCCACAAAGAAATTGAGATCAACAAACAGGAAACAGTTTGTCACGTACCTGAGGAGAGGAGAGGAGGCGTCTGTCTGTCTGACTGTCCGACTGACGGGGAAAGTGTCCCTCTGCTACGCTGCAGGGCTTTTATAGAGGAGGAGGAAGAGGAGCAGGAGGAGGAGCAAGAGGAGGAGGAGGAAGAGGAGCAGGAGGAGGAGGAGGAGGAGAAAAGCGTTGCCTTCGACCAGCAGCTTCTAATCAGCTGCTGGTCGAGTCGACGTTTGAGCCAAATGTACAGAAATGAACTCATAACAACCAGAGAACATCTGGACCATGTTCAACAGAACCAACCATAACCCAACTATACATATCAATACGCTCTGAAGGATCCTTTCATTATTAATATAACCATAACCCAACCATACATATCAATACGCTCTGAAGGATCCTTTCATTATTAATAGAACCATAACCCAACCATACATATCAATACGCTCTGAAGGATCCTTTCATTATTAATATAACCATAACCCAACTATACATATCAATACGCTCTGAAGGATCCTTTCATTATTAATATAACCATAACCCAACCATACACATCAATACGCTCTGAAGGATCCTTTCATTATTAATATAACCATAACCCAACCATACACATCAATACGCCCTGAAGGATCCTTTCATTATTAATATAACCATAACCCAACCATACATATCAATACGCTCTGAAGGATCCTTTCATTATTAATAGAACCATAACCCAACCATACATATCAATACGCTCTGAAGGATCCTTTCATTATTAATAGAACCATAACCCAACCATACACATCAATACGCTCTGAAGGATCCTTTCATTATTAATAGAACCATAACCCAACCATACATATCAATACGCTCTGAAGGATCCTTTCATTATTAATATAACCATAACCCAACCATACATATCAATACGCTCTGAAGGATCCTTTCATTATTAATATAACCATAACCCAACCATACATATCAATACGCTCTGAAGGATCCTTTCATTATTAATAGAACCAGGGATAGAACTAGAAGTACTACAGCAGTAGAGCTACCAGTAGTTGACGCAGCATTAGTACGTGGTAGTAGTAGTAGTAGTAGTATTACCAGAAATATTATTATTATATGATTTCTATGAAGGTTAATATTATTAAAACATTAATACTTTTAATATATTCATATTATTATTAATAGTTAGAAAATGTACAAAGTCTGTTTCTCTGTGGAGTGAACGAGGGACAGAGAAGGTCAAAGTTCATCTGAAGAGGAAACATGAGACGAGCTCTAAAGGGCACCAACACACACACACACACACACACACACACACACACACACACACACACACACCAACACACACACACACACACACACACACACACACACACCCCACACACCAACACACACCAACACACACCAACACACACACACACACACACACACACCAACACACACACACACACACCCCACACACCAACACACACCAACACACACACACACACACACACACACACACACACACACAGACTCACACACAGAGTTTCCTCATCAAAGGTCCAGAACATCAGAATAATGTATAATTATCACAGTTTTTGCCCGTTGCTTGAACACTATAGACTCATGCTTAGACTACAGTAACACAGCTTGAAGCTTTTCTTACCATACCTCCAACACATGTACCCATACCTCAAACAAAAGCCCTGCTTTGCACTCTAGTTGCAATTCTGCAACACACTTACTCCTTTATGAAACACACTGGGTCCTGCATACTACACTCTGTTTCATACATAAGACTCTTCGTTCAGAAATGAAATCTCAGGGTGCCATTTGGAAAACACATGTATCCAAAATACACATCGGGTAATTGCAACCACTCAAATACACACCTGAAGGCACTTACTTGCAAAACTGAACACCAATCAGCTACAAAAAGCCCTCAGTTTAGCCATTTCAAGAACTCTGCAAGCATGGATGGAGGGAGAGCAAGAGGAAGAGGAAGAGGAAGAGCAAGAGGAAGAGGAAGAGCAAGAGGAAGAGGAGGAGGAAGAGGAGGAGGACAAGGTCAAGGTCGAGGAGGCCATGCACGGACCCCTATTCCTGATGATATAAGAGCAACATGTCATGGACCATGTCATCAACCATGGCCTGACTATGAGGGAAGCTGGGCAGAGAGTCCACCCACATCTAAGCCGCTTCACAGTGGCATCTGTAATAAGAACATTCCGACTAGACAACAGGTATGTCTTCACCGCTCTATCTTCTGCTCTACTCTGATGGTATTTACAGCACTCTACTACAGTATATCACATTACCACATCACGTGTACAGGGTATTGCAGGGTGCTAATGCTCCCTCTGCAGCCAAAGTGGTAATCTCTGTGAAACATACCATGATTACTTATAATGAGATGTTTCAGTACAGTGGATGATACAGTATATACAGTAAAGTACTGTAAGAAAAAGAAGCATGACTAGAAGACCTTCTGGAGGAGGACGCCAACGCCTGTTCACACAACGGCAGGAACTTGCCGTTGTGGACCTAGTGAGGGCAGACCCACCCAGACTCCACCAGCTACGACAGAAAATACTTGCAGACGGGCAAGTATTCAACAACATAAACCGTGTGAGCATCACCACCATCAGACGCATCTTGGGAGAACACAACATCACCATGAAGCAGCTCTACAGGGTCCCATTGAGAGGAACAGTGTCAGGGTCAAAGGACTTCGAGCTGAATATGTACGGGTAAGTGTAGCTGTCCTTTACATTTACAATACAGTATTTCTGAAATCCAGTAGCAGCTGAATATGTACCGTATCGGTACCACATGGATCCATTCGGAGAGCTACACAGGTACCTGTGTGATGGGGTGAGGGTTCTGTATGTGTAGCACTGTAGTACAGTAATATGTTTTCTTTTTTGTTACAGAGAATCTTGGCCATGGATGGAGCCGCACAGCCTCGTGAATTCATTTTCATGGATGAAGCTGGATTCGACTTGAGCGAAACAAGACGACGGGGTCGTAATGTAATTGGCCAAAGGGCAATTGTGCACGTCCCGGGGCAGCGCGGGGGAAATATCACAATGTGTGCCGCCATAAGCCTTCGAGGGCTTCTGCATCATCATGCAAAACCAGGTCCATACAATAGCCAACATATACTCACATTTCTAGATGCTCTCCATAATATAGTTGTACAGACCAGCCCAGGTCTGTGGTGGTATGGGACAATGTCAGTTTCCATCGGGCTGCTCTGGTCCAGGCCTGGTATACTCGCCCCCTTACTCACCCTTCTTAAACCCTATAAAACAGGGGGGGGGGGCAATTATTTTTTCCATGGGGCCACATGAGAAACAGAAGATTTTGTGGAGGGCCAGGCCAAAAGGCTGAACTCAATTCTGTATAATATTAATTATATTTCTTTATCAAAGCATAATATATAGCATTGTTTTGACAAGCTGGTAAGAGCACTGCATGTTATGGTTAAGCAATGAAAACGCGAGGTTGCCTTACAAAAAAAATGTAATTTATTCAATAAAATAAGCTTTCTAAAGACAACACAATATTGTCTTTGTACTCCAAATAGTAAGCAAGACACATCATATTATATTATAATCTCATTTGACTGCCTCTTTTTTTAGCTGACACAAGAAAAAGGCCTCCAAAGAAAGTGTCCCAGTTCACTGCTAGCTGCTGCCTTTACATGCCAGCATTTCTAGTCCAACCACCGCATTTGATTTTTTTCCAGTTCTTTTTTCTAGTTCAGTGAGAGAACTCTCGTCTCTGTTGGGCTTTCACAAGTGCATCAAAGTCAGGCTGAATGTCTGAGGTGGAGATGTGAAGCACGGCTGCCAGATGATCATCAGTGAGAGAGGATCTATACCTGGATTGTGTAAACTTCATCACTGAGAATGTTTGTTCACATATGTAGGTAGAGCCAAATAGAACCAACACCTTCTGAGCGTGTCTCCTTATGTTTGGAAAGTTCTCCTCCTTGAGACAAGAGTAAATATCCAGCAGTGATCCTGACTTCCAGTGCTCTGCCAGTACGGCATCGGACTGCAGGTCAATGCGTTCCAGCTGAACATCACTGGGTGCATTATCCACACTGCAGCTAAAGGGAGAGGAAGTCACGCGCATTTCATCCTCCATCACTCCGAGATCTTCAAATCGCCTTGAAAGCTCACCATGCGGTGCTCCTAGCATGGATGAGTACCTGCGGAGGTGATCGGCTGATGGTGTGACTTCTTTCAGGGTTTGCATGCGAGTGAGGTTGTTGCTCTCCAGTTGGCTTGAAAGAAACTGCATCTTTCTCACGAAAGCCTTCACCAGGCTGTGCATTTGATGAACAGAAAGGCCCTTGCCTTGCAGTTTGGTGTTCAGTTCATTCATCGGTGCGGTCACATCAACGGCAGATGCAAAATCTGCCATCCAGTCCTCATCTGAGAGCTCTGGGATGTCCTTGCCTTTCCTCTCGAGGAACTCTCGAATCTCTGCTTTCAGCTCCCGAACTCTCTCTCTCTCTCTCTCTCTCTCTCTCTCTCTCTCTCTCTCTCTCTCTCTCTCTCTCTCTCTCTTTAGCCGCCCGACAGCCGTGAGGTAGTCATGTCACTATGTTCAGTCTCGTGCTCCTCCAAGAGTGAAACAAACTGTCTGTGATTCAATGCTCGTGCCCTGATGAAGCTAACTATTTTAGTTACAACATCAATATCACGGTTCATTTTTAGCACCGACTTGCACAACACACGCCGATGTATAATAATAATAATAATAATAATAATGTATAATACAATGCAAAAATATCAATTTCTGATCTGGGTCGCTTTCAGTCACTTTATCTTGCATACGTTTCAAAAGTCCGACATTTGTCCCGGTCAGACTTGGACAGCCGTCCGTTGTGACACCTGCCAGTCTGTCCCATTTCAGACCCAGCGGGTCCATGCATGCATCTACCTCCGTGAGAAGATCGCTCCCCGTCGTTGTCCCTTTCATTGGCCGCAGTGCTGCCAGCTCCTCCGTAATCTTGACGTCCTTCATCCCACGGACGAATACGAGTAACTGGGCTGTGTCACGGACATCGCAGCTCTCGTCCAAAGCCAAGGAGGAAAAGTGAAAACTTGCCACTTCACGTTGCAGCTGAAGCTCCAGATTCCCCGCAGTGTCCTCGATCCTTCTCGTCACGGTTCGCCTGGATGGCGGGACTTGCTCAAATGCTTCTTTTTTTGTTCAGGGCACATTAGTGCTGCAGAGTCCACCAAGCACTCTTTCACAAACCCCCCTCCGAGAACGGCTTACTGTTTTTAGCGACTTTGCGGGATATCACAAAGCTGGTCTTGGTTGCTGCATCCCTCGATGTGTGACGCTTGGTTAAAAAGCCTTGCTGTTGTTGTAGCTTAGCTAGCAATGCTACCGATGTCCCTGCCTTCTCAGCATCACTCAAGCTTTTGTATTTCTCCGCGTGCTTCGTCTCGTAATGTCGACTCAAATTGAAATCCTTAAAAACGGCGATCTGCTCTCCGCAAACTAAACACGCGGCTTTACCTCCGACTTCAGTCAATAAATACGCAGAAGTCCATTTTTTGTTGAAAACCCTGCATTCGGCGTCTACCTTTCTTTTTTTTAGCACGAGTGGACATTTTTGAGCGCTAAAGTCGTCTTGTGAGTTGTGACTGCTCGTACACTTGATTCAATCATGCGCACGTATTTGATTTACGTTTTGCGTCGTTACGTGAATGAAACACTTCAAAATAAAAGCACCGCAGCTTTAGTCCATGCATGAGGTAAAATTAGAAAATATGTTTATTTTTTTAATTTCCAATCAACCTCACACGGGCCGGTGAGAGTGAACCAAAGGGCCGTATGTGGCCCGCGGGCCGTACAATGCCCAGCCCCGCTATAGAGGAATCATTTTCGGCTTGGAGATCGCGTCTATGACCGCCAACCACATGCCGGCACGCCTCTTCTGCAGGCAATGGAACAGGCCTGCGGCGACGTTCAGGTGACAGCAATCCATGGATGGTTTCGTCATGCAAGGGGATATTTTCCCCGGGGCCGAGCCGGAGAAGACATTGCTTGCGATGTCGATGAGGTCCTGTGGCCAGACCCCAACAGACGGCGGGATCCATGAGCCCACGTATGCACAATTACCATGATTTTCTGTGTTTACAGTATAGTGTTTTTTCTATTATTATTATTTTCTTTTTTGCTTTGTCTGAATTCATGTTACTGCAATGTACAATATTGAGTAGGCCTATTTGCTTTTTTGGTTGTTTGAAAATGTGCCTCCTGAAAATATGCCTTCTGAATAAACAGTGAAAATCAAAGACTGCAGTGTTTTATATAAAGTAGACTAGTGTGTTCCCCCTGATCTGAAAGTGTATGCATATGATGCAAGTATGTGTCATTTTGTCATCAGAGTTACATTTTGACAAAGGAATGTTAGGTTTTGATAGCAGAGTTTAGGTTTTGATAGCAGAGTTTAGGTTTTGATAGCAGAGTTTAGGTTTTGATAGCAGAGTTTAGGTTTTGATAGCAGAGTTTAGGTTTTGATAGTAGAGTTTAGGTTTTGATAGCAGAGTTTAGGTTTTGATAGCAGAGTTTAGGTTTTGATAGCAGAGTTTCAATTTGACACAGATGTGAATGGTATATTTCCCAGTGTTGTGTCATGTTTACTTGTGTGTAGAGTTTTGGCACAATGAGCAAAGTTTTGCAAAATGTGTTCAAGCAACGGGCAAAAACTGTAATATGAGATCATTATTAAAGTTGTAATAACGTCTGTATGTCAACAACAATCACATTAATAAAGTTGAATTGAATAATATCTCAACAATATTTATTGTCAGATTTCAAATTTAACTGGATGAATTATAAATAATATATATACAGTTGTGGTCAAAAGTTTACATACACTTGTAAAGAACATAATGTCATGGCTCTCTTGAGTTTCCAGTTATTTCTACAACTCTGATTTTTCTCTGATAGAGTGATTGGAACAGATACTTCTTTGTCACAAAAAACATTCATGAAGTTTGGTTCTTTCATGACTTTATTATGGGTTAACAGAAAAAGTGATCAAATCTGCTGGGTCAAAAATATACATACAGCAGTGCTAATATTTGGTTACATGTCCCTTGGCCATTTCCACTTCAATTAGGCTCTTTTGGTAGCCATCCACAAGCTTCTGGCAAGCTTCTCATTGAATCTTTGACCACTCCTCTTGACAGAATTGGTGTAGTTCAGTTAAATTTGATGGCTTTCTGACATGGACTTGTTTCTTCAGCATTGTCCACATGTTCTCAATGGGATTTAAGTCAGGACTTTGGGAAGGCCATTCTAAAACCCTAATTCTAGCCTGATTTAGCCATTCCATTACCACTTTTGATGTGCGTTTGGGGTCATTGTCCTGTCGGAACACCCAACTGCGCCCAAGACCCAACCTTCGGGCTGATGATTTTAGGTTATCTTGAAGAATTTGAAGGTAATCCTCCTTCTTCATTATCCCATTTACTCTCTGTAAAGCACCAGTTCCATTGGCAGCAAAACAGCCCCACAGCATAATACTACCACCACCGTGCTTGACGGTAGGCATGGTGTTCTTGGGGTGAAAGGCCTCACCTTTTCTCCTCCAAACATATTGCTGGGCATTGTGGCCAAACAGCTTGATTTTTGTTTCGTCTGACCACAGAACTTTCCTCCAGAAGGTCTTATCTTTGTCCATGTGATCAGCAGCAAACTTCAGTCGAGCCTTAAGGTGGCGCTTTTGGAGCGAGGGCTTCCTTCTTGCACGGCAGCCTCTCAGTCCATGGAGATGCAAAACACGCTCGACTGTGGACACTGACACCTGTGTTCCAGCAGCTTCTAATTCTTGGCAGATCTGCTTTTTGGTGGTTCTCGGTTGACTCTTCACCCTCCTGACCAATTTTCTCTCAGCAGCAGGTGATAGCTTGCGTTTTCTTCCTGATCGTGGCAGTGACAAAACAGTGCCATGCACTTTATACTTACAAACAATAGTTTGCACTGTTGCTCTTGGGACCTGCAGCTGCTTTGAAATGGCTCCAAGTGACTTTCCTGACTTGTTCAAGTCAATGATTCGCTTTTTCAGATCCACGCTGAGCTCCTTTGACTTTCCCATTGTAGCGTTTGTGGGCGTTTGTATCCAATGAGCCCTATTTAAATGGCCTCAGAGAAGTCACCAGCTGTAGTCACTCATAATCACTCACAAGAAGTTAAGAGGCCATGCTATGAAGCTCATTTCATTGACACAACTTTCTAAGTCACCAAAATTGCTAATTCATGTTGCTGTATGTATATTTTTGACCCAGCAGATTTTGTCACTTTTTCTGTTAACCCATAATAAAGTCATGAAAGAACCAAACTTCATGAATGTTTTTTGTGACAAAGAAGTATCTGTTCCAATCACTCTATCAGAGAAAAATCAGAGTTGTAGAAATAACTGGAAACTCAAGAGAGCCATGACATTATGTTCTTTACAAGTGTATGTAAACTTTTGACCACAACTGTATGTATAAATATATATATTTATATATATATATATATATATATATATACACAATAGACAATAGTAAAGTATGTACACAACTACTCATACTGGTGTTAGGGTTACATCCTAAGAGCGTCTCGGGTGCAACACTCAGAAAGACAATGATTCAGCTACAGGGTGAGATAAAAGGCCGACGGTGTTGTTCTGAATCTAACCCACGCAGGTGGAACAGCTGTTAGGAGTGACCACAGGTTAGGTGCACAAGCTGTCCCGCTTTCCCCGGGGCGGGATCCGTTCACGCTACAATACATATACATATACATGTATATGTATATGTATATATATACACACACAGTATATTCACATATTTGATTGGCTGAGTAGCATCACGCGATGTGATTTACAACGCATGTAATTGGTCGGTGTGTTTCCTGGATGATGAACGAGTACCGTAAAGACTAGAAAAGCTGTGCATCTTAAAATAGAAGCGTAATAATTCTCAGTTATCTATCGGTTGGAGGACCGCGGTCGGCCTATTAGTGACCCCTTAAAGTCCCTGTTAAGTGTCCCTGTAGCCTTTGACTGCAGCTAAATATAACTGCACATGACTGGTGGGGGGGGTCTTCATACGCTCTTATTTTAACACACACACACACACACACACACACACACACACACACACACACACACACAGACAGTGTTTTTCAGAATAAAAGGTTTTATTTTCCTGTGGTGAGATTGTGATTGGACACATAATAATAAATGTAACACTGAAGAGAGAGGGGGGGTGGGGGGGCATCTCGTTTGTCGGGAACAGGAGTCCTAATAGCCGGCTTCTCGCAGGTAATTGACCATCTTGAACACAGGTCCAGACAGCAAATTGCCGTGACCTGAGCCAAACACCACCAATATAGCTGTGGAGACAGACAGGGGGTTAGACAAATAGGTTAGTCTCTCTCTCTCTACCCGTCTCTCTCTCTACCCGTCTCCCTCTCTACCCTGTCTCCCTTTCTACCCGTCTCCCTCTCTACCCGTCTCCCTCTCTACCCGTCTCTCTCTCTACCCGTCTCCCTCTCTACCCGTCTCTCTCTCTACCCGTCTCTCTCTCTCTCTACCCGTCTCCTTCTCTACATGTCTCTCTCTCTACCCGTCTCCCTCTCTCTACCCGTCTCTCTCTCTACCCGTCTCTCTCTCTACCCGTCTCCCTCTCTACCCGTCTCTCTCTCTACCCGTCTCCCTCTCTACCCGTCTCTCTCTCTACCCGTCTCCTTCTCTACATGTCTCTCTCTCTCTACCCGTCTCTCTCTCTACCCGTCTCTCTCTCTACTCGTCTCTCTCTCTACCCGTCTCTCTCTCTACCCGTCTCCTTCTCTACCCGTCTCCTTCTCTACCCGTCTCCCTCTCTACCCGTCTCTCTCTCTACCCGTCTCCTTCTCTACATGTCTCTCTCTCTACCCGTCTCCTTCTCTACATGTCTCTCTCTCTACTCGTCTCTCTCTCTACCCGTCTCCTTCTCTACCCGTCTCCCTCTCTACCCGTCTCTCTCTCTACCCGTCTCCCTCTCTACCTGTCTCTCTCTCTCTACCCGTCTCTCTCTCTACTCGTCTCTCTCTGTACCTGTTTTGGAATAGCCGACACAGACTGCTAGTTTTCCATCAGATGTTGAGGTCTTCAGGTGCATGCAGCAGCTCTTTTCATCATTGCGCTCGTCTCTGAGCAGCATGCACTTTATGGTGCCGATCTTTGGGCCACATTCACGCATACATTGTGAGTCACCACACAGCACCTTAACCTGTTCCGGCTGAGAGAGAGAGAGAGAGAGAGACAGACTGGTTATGATCATATCTGGCTTCAGGCATTAACCACATTGCTTCACAAAATGTTTTTTAGTCTTTATTTGTTTCCATGCAACCTTTTAAACCCTAGGACTTTTTTTAGGCCTCCGCTCGAAAAAAGCATACCCATACGAGACTGAGTGTAGCGTTGCAACTGTAAGGGCTATTTTAATAATTTTTGGATGAAAATAACCCTAACCCTTGTGAGATGTGATGATGTGTAAATATCAGTATATATGTTACTGGTTAAGAGTAGATTAAGATGGCACACAGCACAAATTGAAAATTCTAATTTTTGCCTGAAAAAAAAATCAATTTCAGGATATTTTCTTTTAGAAATCATGTAGGTCCAAGCCTTCAAGCTTTCCCAGATCATAGATCTATATGTTGAGGTTCTCTATACACATTTTTACTTAGATCAAGTGAATCATTCATAAGATAGAGAGGATCCAGTACAGAGATGCCAGGCGAGGATTCCAATATTTACACATGTACACATGTTGCACAATGTGTGTTATTTTAACTTTATCATGTACCAAACTATATATTTAACTTGTATACATCACTAATG
This sequence comes from Cebidichthys violaceus, assembly GCF_023349555.1. Lineage (NCBI taxonomy): Eukaryota > Metazoa > Chordata > Actinopteri > Perciformes > Stichaeidae > Cebidichthys > Cebidichthys violaceus. The sequence continues at coordinate 580,868 of NW_027176361.1, forward strand.
ATGTTCAATACATCAAACAGAGCAGTTTGGGCTTCATTTGAAGGCCAGGATCCTTTCTAGGCCCTTTCTAGTCTCTGTGTTCATTTCAGATCCAGCTCTGTGTCTCTGTTCAGGGCTGCAGCTCAGCCCCCCTTTCTCCGATTTTCACCAGTGAGACCTCCTTCGAACCGTAGAAGCCAATAGAATCGCAGGGAATTGAAAGTTAGATGATTGACAGCACTATTAGCCAATGGGAATGAAAAACGTCCCATCTGATGTCAGATCTGAAATCCAATTTGCTGAGACTACATCCCTCCCAACAAAGCGAGGAGTGTCGGAGACTTCCGTAAACAATGGATTCTCACAGAGCGGATGCAGCTTGAACACAGAGACGTGGAAGTACGGAAATATTTCATTTTTTCGCTGAGACTCAACCAAAAGTGAGTACAATATTCCATAAAGCTGTGTGACTTTTCTGTGTTTGATGCTGAACAGCTCTGCAATGGTTTACCGGGGAGAGAAATGGAATATATCGCCGCAATCTATGTTGAGTGGACATGCTTTTTGATGCTGCTCTTCCGGAGCTAGCACGTAGCTAACGATCAGTAGCAGCTGTTTTCTCTGGTCAGTTATGGAATTATGGAGTTATGATTTGTGATGTTTTGTTATTTGGAAACGTACCGTATGGGAGATGTGTTTGTCTCATGTAGAAGTGACCTGGTTCATATTGTTCCCAGGACGCTGAGGTTTCTCCAGAGCTATTACATCACTATATTGGTTCTTCGTGGGTTCTTTGGCAGTCAATTTGTAAACTAAACTGTGCACAATCTTTGGACTTTTGCGTCCAAATGGGGACCCTCGGGCTTAAAAGTGGAACCTATTGCTGCTTGTAACGAAATAATTTCCCCTTGCGGGATCAATAAAGTTACTATCTATCTATCTAAAAGGTTGAAGCTGCATAGTACGAGATAAGGAGCATTTCTATTGTCTCTCAACATGTCGGCAGCTCATAGCTAATGGTACTAACGACGCTAACAGTGCTAATAGCGCCGATAGAGCTAACAGCGCTAACAGCACTAACAATGCTAATAGAGCAAACAGGGCTAACAACGCTAACTGCGCCGATAGAGCTAACAGCACTAACAATGCTAATAGAGCAAACAGGGCTAACAACGCTAATAGCGCCGATAGAGCTAACAGCGCTAACAGTGCTGATAGAGCTAACAGGGCTAACAACGCTAATAGAGCTAACAGTGCTAACAGCGCTAACAGTGCTAACAACGCTAATAGAGCTAGAGCTAATATCGCTAACAGTGCTAACAGTGCTGATAGAGCTAACAGGGCTAACAACGCTAATAGAGCTAACAGCGCTAATAGTACCGACAGTGTTGTTCTGGTGCCACGTTTCCACGACAATGCTGCTGGTCTGTCACCGTTATCAACTGTAACACATGCACGCTCACATGAACTAAAAGGTACGTTCACATGCACTAACATGAACTAAAAGGCACGCTCACATGCACTAACATGAACTAAAAGGTACGTTCACATGCACTAACATGAACTAATTGGACATCAGAGAACATAAAGTGGTATTAATGTGTTTCCTGTCTGTATCTCTGCTGCAGCTCCATCTGCTGAAAAAACTACGAGAACTACAACTCAACGATTATCTGTTTCTGGAATTTAGCTAACATTAGCCACAGCAGCTAGCTGGCTAACGTTAGCTGTTAGCTCCAGAAATAATAAGAAGCTCTGAAGTAAAGTCTGTTTGTGTGTCACATGTCGGCCCCAGCGCTCTGAGCCTGAAGGCAGCACGTGTTGAGGGGCGGAGCCTGTTTCCATCAATCCACTCTAACTGGTTGAACTGGTTTCACTGAGTGATGACTCACTGCAGAGAAACAGTGACATCACCGTACTGAGATCAATCACCTGACCGATGAGTCGTCATTCATCATTAACCAATCAATAAGTCATCATTCATTCATTCATTCATTATTAACAATCATTCATTAATCAGGTGATGTCAATCATTCTAAATACTGATACTTTAACTACATGAAGCTGATGATACTTGTGTACTTTAACTACTGATACTTTAACTACATGAAGCTGATGATACTTGTGTACTTTAACTACTGATACTTTAACTACATGAAGCTGATGATACTTGTGTACTTTAACTACTGATACTTTTACTACATGAAGCTGATGATACTTGTGTACTTTAACTACTGATACTTTTACTACATGAAGCTGATGATACTTGTGTACTTTAACTACTGATACTTTTACTACATGAAGCTGATGATACTTGTGTACTTTAACTACTGATACTTTAACTACATGAAGCTGATGATACTTGTGTACTTTAACTACTGATACTTTTACTACATGAAGCTGATGATACTTGTGTACTTTAACTACTGATACTTTAACTACATGAAGCTGATGATACTTGTGTACTTTAACTACTGATACTTTAACTACATGAAGCTGATGATACTTGTGTACTTTAACTACTGATACTTTTACTACATGAAGCTGATGATACTTGTGTACTTTAACTACTGATACTTTTACTACATGAAGCTGATGATACTTGTGTACTTTAACTACTGATACTTTTACTACATGAAGCTGATGATACTTGTGTACTTTAACTACTGATACTTTAACTACATGAAGCTGATGATACTTGTGTACTTTAACTACTGATGCTTTTACTACATGAAGCTGATGATACTTGTGTACTTTAACTACTGATGCTTTTACTACATGAAGCTGATGATACTTGTGTACTTTAACTACTGATGCTTTAACTACATGAAGCTGATGATACTTGTGTACTTTAACTACTGATGCTTTAACTACATGAAGCTGATGATACTTGTGTACTTTAACTACTGATGCTTTAACTACATGAAGCTGATGATACTTGTGTACTTTAACTACTGATGCTTTAACTACATGAAGCTGATGATACTTGTGTACTTTAACTACTGATACTTTAACTACATGAAGCTGATGATACTTGTGTACTTTAACTACTGATACTTTAACTACATGAAGCTGATGATACTTGTGTACTTTAACTACTGATACTTTAACTACATGAAGCTGATGATACTTGTGTACTTTAACTACTGATACTTTTACTACATGAAGCTGATGATACTTGTGTACTTTAACTACTGATACTTTTACTACATGAAGCTGATGATACTTGTGTACTTTAACTACTGATACTTTTACTACATGAAGCTGATGATACTTGTGTACTTTAACTACTGATACTTTAACTACATGAAGCTGATGATACTTGTGTACTTTAACTACTGATACTTTAACTACATGAAGCTGATGATACTTGTGTACTTTAACTACTGATACTTTAACTACATGAAGCTGATGATACTTGTGTACTTTAACTACTGATACTTTAACTACATGAAGCTGATGATACTTGTGTACTTTAACTACTGATGCTTTAACTACATGAAGCTGATGATACTTGTGTACTTTAACTACTGATGCTTTTACTACATGAAGCTGATGATACTTGTGTACTTTAACTACTGATGCTTTAACTACATGAAGCTGATGATACTTGTGTACTTTAACTACTGATGCTTTAACTACATGAAGCTGATGATACTTGTGTACTTTAACTACTGATGCTTTAACTACATGAAGCTGATGATACTTGTGTACTTTAACTACTGATACTTTAACTACATGAAGCTGATGATACTTGTGTACTTTAACTACTGATACTTTTACTACATGAAGCTGATGATACTTGTGTACTTTAACTACTGATACTTTAACTACATGAAGCTGATGATACTTGTGTACTTTAACTACTGATACTTTAACTACATGAAGCTGATGATACTTGTGTACTTTAACTACTGATACTTTTACTACATGAAGCTGATGATACTTGTGTACTTTAACTACTGATACTTTTACTACATGAAGCTGATGATACTTGTGTACTTTAACTACTGATACTTTAACTACATGAAGCTGATGATACTTGTGTACTTTAACTACTGATACTTTTACTACATGAAGCTGATGATACTTGTGTACTTTAACTACTGATACTTTAACTACATGAAGCTGATGATACTTGTGTACTTTAACTA
>NW_027176361.1:590000-605000 GCF_023349555.1 Cebidichthys violaceus
TGACTCCGGAGAGGTTTGTGAAGAATTTGAAGCCCGACAGGCACCAACCCGTGTGTGTGTGTGTGCGTGCGTGCGTGTGTAGGAGAGAGAGAGCAGAGGTGTGGTTGACAGGTTTATACAAGCCACCAGCTACAATATGCATACCCTTTGGGAAAACACACACACATTTGATCTGCATTAACAGCACACACACACACACACACACACACACGCACACACGCACGCACGCACACACACACACACACACACACACACACACACTGTCTCTTTGATGACAGGAAGTAGAAACTCAACCAAACCTCATTCTCACTTTGTTAAATTTCCCATCAGACTGTAGTTTGAGAAGAACCTGAAGAAACAATAATGTTCTGATGTTGACACATCTGAATGAACACCAGAGTCAGTTTACTTCACTTTACTTTGATTCAAAGTATTTATTGTAATACTTCAACACAATTCAAGTGTGAACTGAGTGTGTATCATTAACATAAAGACTAAACTCTGGAACACACAACCTAAGGAGTAGTAATAGTAACAGTAGCACCTGCTTTAGCAGTATAAGTAGTAGTAATAGTAACAGTAGCAGCTGCTTTAGCAGTATAAGTAGTAGTAATAGTAACAGTAGCAGCTGCTTTAGCAGTATAAGTAGTAGTAATAGTAACAGTGGCAGCTACTTTAGCAGTATAAGTAGTAGTAATAGTAACAGTGGCAGCTACTTTAGCAGTATAAGTAGTAGTAATCGTAACAGTGGCAGCTACTTTAGCAGTATAAGTAGTAGTAATAGTAACAGTGGCAGCTACTTTAGCAGTATAAGTAGTAGTAATAGTAACAGTGGCAGCTACTTTAGCAGTATAAGTAGTAGTAATAGTAACAGTGGCAGCTACTTTAGCAGTATAAGTAGTAGTAATAGTAACAGTAGCAGCTACTTTAGCAGTATAAGTAGTAGTAATAGTAACAGTAGCAGTGGACCAGTGAAGCCATGGAGGATCTTCGGGCGTGTTTAGACTGTACAGACTGGGATGTCTTCAGGACTACCAACCGTCTGGATGAGGACACAGAGGCTGTGACGTCATACATCAGCTTCTGTGAGGACAGCTGTGTTCAAACCAGCACCAGGGTGAGTTACAACAACGACAAACCAGACAGCTAAGGCTGCACAAGGATCAGGCATTTAGGAGTGGGGACAAGGACTTGTATAAAGAGTCAAAAAGGTTTAGTAAGGCGGTGAGAGACGCTAAACGACTGTACTCTGAGAAACTACAACACCGGCTCTCAGCAAGAGACTCTGCTTCTGTCTGGAGAGGTCTCAGACAGATCACCAACTACAAACCTAAACGCCCCACTCCATGAACGACCTCCGTCTGGCAGACGAGCTGAACGAGTTCTACTGTCGCTTTGAAAGACAATGGGACAGTCCTGACCCGATCCACCAGACCACCAGGTCCCCTCCCCCATGCCTCTGTACCACCCATCACCCCCCTCCCCACTGACACCTCTCTATATCCTGGAGAGACGTACCAGTCTGCTTCAAGGCCTCCACCATCATCCCCGTCCACAAAGAATCAAAGATCACAGGACTTAACGACTACAGGAGCGTCGTCATGACCTCTGTGGTCATGAAGTCTTTTGAGCACCTTGTCCTGTCCCACCGCATCCGCTCTGTGAGAGGGTGATCGGCTGCAATCTGCCGTCCCTCCAGGACTTGTTCGCCTCAAGGACCCTGAAGCGAGCAAGAAGGATTGTAGTCGACCCCTCTCACCCTGGACATGAAGTGTTCGTGTCCCTTCCATCTGGCAGGAGGCTGAGGTCCATCAGGACCAAGACCTCACGACACATGAACAGTTTCTTCAGTCATCAACAAAGACCAGGACCTCCACTGACTCCTTCATCCCCAGGACAACTAACCGGTTTCTTATTTATACTCAACACTTTACGTCACACTTGTTTATAGTCCTGTCATGTTTGTCTGTGCACTTTATTTTATATTTTATTGTAAATTTGATATGTTTCTACTTTTTGTGTTGTTTGTTATGCACCATCCACCACATAACATTCCTTGTATGTGCAACAGACTCTGGCAAATAAACGGTTCTGATTCTTCTAACACTTTCCCTCTGCTTCCAGTCTTTGTGCTAAGCTAGGCTAACACTTTCCCTCTGCTTCCAGTCTTTGTGCTAAGCTAGGCTAATCGTGTCCTGGCCTTGTGTGTAGCTACAGAGAAGAGTTCAGCTGAAGCAGAACATTGATTAGAGCAGAGGAAGTGCTGAATGTCACTCTCTCACATAGACACACACTCTCTCTCATGTGTACACACACACACACACACACACACACACTTCCTCTGTAACGGTGAATATTTCTGAGTCAAGTCAAAAGAAGTCGAGGCGAGTGATGGAAGAGGAAGTGGTCTCTTGACTGCAACTTCAACGAATATGAAGTGTGTCCTTATAAGGCGAAGCAGAAAGGACCCGAGTGTGTAGCTCTGACACACACACACACACACACACACACAGTGTTCTATAATGACATTCACACTTTTAAAGATAATTAAAGTGTTTCTTCGCCTACTTCCTGTCACTAACCTCTGCTTCCTGTTCAGACGATATTCACGTCTTCTCCTCCAGCTGCCCCGACCACAAACATTACCCATAATGCACCTGTCTTTAGACGCTGCAGTGTTTCATTTAAACAGTCTATTTTATCTGTTCATTATTTACATTAATAACACTTTAATGTGTCGATCAGGATTCAGTTCGTCGGCCTCCTGATGGACATCAGCGCATGTTGATCAACCAATCAGCTGCTGACTCACTAAAACATCAAACAGGAAGTCGTCCTATCAAAGTAAACCGAACATTTTATCTTTAAGATTTTCTTAAACAAACATTCAGATTCAGTTTCCTCTGAAATTTTAGTGTTATTTTATTTTGGTAGTGTTTAGTACTTCCTGCTCACTGCAGAACAAGTGATTACATCAACAAATACATAATACTGTGGAAATACAACCGTTTATATTTCAAGAACAAAGTATTATTTTGAGGAAAAGTTGTATTACTATAAGATTATTTGAATAATACAGTAGTATGTAAATATTTTTAGAAACAAAGTCAATCCTAATATTGTTGAAAATACAGTTGAAATATTGCAAATGTGAAAATATTTGATATTGGGAGAGAAATATTTTGTAACTATAGTTTTGATATTCAAAGAACAATAAAAAATAAATACATTGGTTATATTGTGACAACAGATAAGAATTAATTGGAATTAATAGTTTTGTATTCACAAGACTTAAAGAAACAAATACATCAGAAAAATCATATTTTGGAGTAATAAGAATAAATAATCTAAAGGAAGAGTAAACGTGATGTAATGAAAACAAAGTGAGGCTCACACTGTTTATTCTTCTTTCTCTGGCTGTAACCATGGTTATGAGGGGTCACACATTTACAAATAAGACTTTATTATTATTAACAACATCACGAATGATATTTCAACTACATTTATTCTACATTCTTTCCTTTACAAAAAGAACTTCCAACACAGTGTGAGTGTGTGTGTGTGTGTGTGTGTGTGTGTGTGTGTGTGTGTGTGTGTGTGTGTACTTGTAAATCTTTGTGAGGACCAGTTTAAGAGTGAGACCTTCAGAGTGAGGACAGTCTGAATCCTCAAAGGTCTTTTTGTGAGGATTCAGACCTGGTTTAGGGGTCCCGGGTCAGGTATTTCTTTGTGACGGGTTAGGGGCTAGACAATGCATGATGTAAACCAGAGTCCCCACAAAGTCACAAGTACAGGATGAGTGTGTGTGTTTAGCTTAAAGGAACAGTCCACCATTAGAAGAAGAAGCAGTGGTCCTGTTCCTTTAAATCCTTCAGCTGTGAGGTCAGAGACATGATGAGGTTTGTGCTGCAGTCCTGTGTGTGTGTGTGTGTGTGTGTGTGTGTGTGTGTGTGTGTGTGTGTGTGTGTGTGTGTATGTTAGCCCTCCAGGATGTGGGTCTTGTAGAGGCGGTTCATCTGTTCGAGGAAGATGAAGGTGAGGACGGTGTGGGGACCGAGGCGGGCGTAGTACGGAGTGAAGCCTTTCCACAGAGAGAAGAATCCCTCGTTTCTCACGACCCGCATCAAGACCTCCTGATGGACCGAGACAGGAAGCGGGTCAGAACTCATTTCAAAATAAAGTTCATGCGTGTACATGTATGAAGAAATTTCATTGGTATTGGGCCTTTGAATAAAGTTATGCAGACTCACCACACCGTTTTTATACTCGGGTTTACCGTCGATCATCCTCATGTTCTGGATCCTGAGAACAAACAGTAAGTTAGTCTGAGCTCTCACCTGGTCTTAACGTTAGTCTAGAGTCTCACCCGGTCTTTAGGTTAGTCTAGAGTCTCACCCGGTCTTAACGTTAGTTTAGAGTCTCACCCGGTCTTTAGGTTAGTCTAGAGTCTCACCCGGTCTTAACGTTAGTTTAGAGTCTCACCCGGTCTTTAGGTTAGTCTAGAGTCTCACCCGGTCTTAACGTTAGTTTAGAGTCTCACCCGGTCTTAACGTTAGTTTAGAGTCTCACCCGGTCTTAACGTTAGTTTAGAGTCTCACCCGGTCTTTAGGTTAGTCTAGAGTCTCACCCGGTCTTTAGGTTAGTCTAGAGTCTCACCCGGTCTTAACGTTAGTCTAGAGTCTCACCCGGTCTTAACGTTAGTTTAGAGTCTCACCCGGTCTTAACGTTAGTTTAGAGTCTCACCCGGTCTTAACGTTAGTTTAGAGTCTCACCCAGTCTTTAGGTTAGTCTAGAGTCTCACCCGGTCTTTAGGTTAGTCTAGAGTCTCACCCGGTCTTAACGTTAGTTTAGAGTCTCACCCGGTCTTAACGTTAGTTTAGAGTCTCACCCGGTCTTTAGGTTAGTCTAGAGTCTCACCCGGTCTTTAGGTTAGTCTAGAGTCTCACCCAGTCTTAACGTTAGTTTAGAGTCTCACCCGGTCTTTAGGTTAGTCTAGAGTCTCACCCGGTCTTAACGTTAGTCTAGAGTCTCACCCGGTCTTAACGTTAGTTTAGAGTCTCACCCGGTCTTACCGTTAGTTTAGAGTCTCACCTGGTCTTTAGGTTAGTCTAGAGTCTCACCCGGTCTTAACGTTAGTCTAGAGTCTCCCCCGGTCTTAACGTTAGTCTAGAGTCTCCCCCGGTCTTAACGTTAGTCGAGAGTCTCACCCGGTCTTAACGTTAGTCGAGAGTCTCACCCGGTCTTAACGTTAGTCTAGAGTCTCCCCCGGTCTTAACGTTAGTCTAGAGTCTCCCCCGGTCTTAACGTTAGTCTAGAGTCTCACCCGGTCTTAACGTTAGTCTAGAGTCTCACCCGGTCTTAACGTTAGTCTAGAGTCTCACCCGGTCTTAACGTTAGTCTAGAGTCTCACCCGGTCTTAACGTTAGTCTAGAGCAGGGGTCGGCAACCTTTGGCACGCGGCATAACCTCTGGCACGCTGGCACCTCAGTGTTAATACGATCCTCACTTTATCTGTCCCGTTTTCAAAATAAAAGCATCTGCCTCTGTGTCTGTGAGCGTTTGACTGCCTGTATGTGTGACTGTGTCCTGCTTCTTTACGAGTCGGCACTAGGACCCGGAGGACACCACTGCGTGCATTTGATGTTGGAGTGTGGCCATTGGTCAGTTAGGTTGCAGGCGCGCGAATTTCAGATCAAAGTGAGTGACCAAGCGCGCTGTCCGCTGTCTTCATACTGACATATGAATGAATGACAGAGCATGATATTGTGAACAATGGCAACGGCGGCTGCTGAAAAGGCTAAAACCGGGGCATTCCAGTCCTGCTGGACACAAGAGTTTGGTTTCATGTTTTTGAAGGGCCGTGCTGTGTGCACTTTATGCTGTGAGAATGTCGTGTGCCGAACGTCAAGTGTTAATCGTCATTTTGAGAAGAAGCACGAGAAGACCTTCAAAGACCAAGCAGACAAAGCAGAGTCAATTAAACGTGCTGTGTCCAGGTATGAAAAACAAGCTAGCTCCTTCAAGGTTTTTACCACGGCTAAAAATCACGGGACAGAAGCAAGCTATCGCATCGCAAAGCATGGGAAGCCGTTTACGGATGGCGAATTTATTAAGGAGGCTTTTCTCAGTTAGTCAGATGCTCTTTTTGAAAGCTTGCCAAATAAAGAAACGACCAAGTGAAAAAAAAGTGACCACATGAAACATGTGCTCAGCCCCACCCGCAGTCAACAACGGAGCACTCTGAGGCATGTTTGCATCTCAAAGTAACTAACTACAAGCCCCAGATCACAGAGCTCAGGGTCAAAGCAGGGCCAGGGATCACACTGACTGTCTGCTAGGCCTCTGATCACTTCATGATGCCTCAGCCGACACTTAGTTTTAGTTTAAATGTGTAGCTGTTTGTTCATGTCTTTGAAATGTTGATGTGGCTATTTTGTTAAGAATACAGATATACTGTTATTGTTTTGAGATGTGCTCTATGGATAGAATAAAATTCCAGGTATATTGGAAATGTTTTTGTATTTTGTGTCATAATTTAATCTTGCGTTATTGTTGATAATGGCACACTGGATGAGAAGAACATTTCAAACTGGCACTCCATGTCACAAAGGTTGCCGACCCCTGGTCTAGAGTCTCCCCTGGTCTTAACGTTAGTCTAGAGTCTCCCCTGGTCTTAACATTAGTCTAGAGTCTCACCCGGTCTTAACGTTAGTCTAGAGTCTCACCCGGTCTTAACGTTAGTCTAGAGTCTCCCCTGGTCTTAACGTTAGTCTAGAGTCTCCCCTGGTCTTAACGTTAATCTAGAGTCTCACCCGGTCTTAACGTTAGTCTAGAGTCTCACCCGGTCTTAATGTTAGTCTAGAGTCTCACCCGGTCTTAACGTTAGTCTAGAGTCTCACCCGGTCTTAACGTTAGTCTAGAGTCTCACCCGGTCTTAACGTTAGTCTAGAGTCTCACCCGGTCTTAACGTTAGTCTAGAGTCTCACCTGGTCTTAACGATGTCCACGGGCATCGATGCTGCCGTGGTCACCAGACCACTGATCATACTGGCACAGAAGTGACACAGAATATCGTCCCCGAAATACCCTGAAAATACACAAAGTACGTTACAGTTCATGTTTAAGGAGTCCAGTTTATGTTTTTATACGTGTATTTACTGTGTTTAATATGTACCTAAGTGTAGTATATGTACTGTGTATATTGTGTACCTGAGTCCAGTATACATGTATATATGTGTACTGTGTACAGTGTGTACCTGAGTCCAGTAGGGCCTGTTTAGTCTGAGAGTACGACGCCAGCTGAGCTGCGTTCACCACCACAGCTCGAGCCATCGTAGGAATACAACCCTAACACACACACACACACACACACACACACACACACACACACACACACACAGGTACAAAGTGAAGGGTTAGTGCAGGACTATGTGAAGAACAGCTTGACGTTTGGAGAAAGACAGGAGTTGGTCGGTTAGTGACGGAGCTCACCCTCCACATTGTGGTGACGCCTTCTTCTCTGGTGATTCTAGCCAGAGCGTTAAAAACATTACTGTAACCTCTCCTCTGGTCTGCAGGGAGGCTGGAGAGACAGACAGAGAGAGACAGACAGAGAGGGAGACAGGGAGAGACAGAGACACAGACAGAAAGAGAGACAGAAAGGGAGAGAGAGACAGGGAGAGACAGACAGAGAGACAGACAGGCAGAGAGACAGACAGGGAGAGAGAGACAGAGAGGGAGAGACAGAGAGGGAGAGACAGAGAGGGAGACAGAGAGGGAGACAGAGAGGCAGAGAGAGTTTATTCCACAGAACACTTCATGGTGTTATTCCTCAAACAGTTTGTGTGAAAGACTACAGATCATCTTCATCATCTTCATCATGTGACCTGGGTTCATGTCGTCATGTGATCAAACACTTGATTGAGTGTTAGCCCCCCCCCCCCCCCCCCCACAGGATGTAGTGTTTATTACAGTCCGTCTGTCTGTCTCTCTGTCTGTCTCTCAGTCCGTCTCACCGTCCATCAGCCGTCATCCTGATGAGAGCGACCTCTGCTGGCGTCCCCACAAAGGCTCCTGTAGCTCCGGCCGTCATACCGATGAGAGCCTGTAGGAGGAGCCAGAGCGTCAGAGTGAAAGCAGTGGAAGCGGCAGCCGGAGGCTCCGCCCTGAAAACGGTCAACGCTTTGGTACCTTGAGGAGGAAGTTGGGCGGTCGTCCGTCGTCTCCGGTCATCTTCTCAAACAGGATGGTGTAGATCCCAAGACGGGTCGTCGTGTAGGTCGCCTGACGCAGCAGACCAGCTGAGAGACTGACCATAAACAACAACAACAATAAACAACAACAACAACAACAAGTGATACTACTTTATATAGTACTTTATGTATTAAATATCAATAAACCAGCTGAGAGACTGACCATAAACAACAACAACAATAAACAACAACATGTGATACTACTTTATATAGTACTTTATGTATTAAATATCAATAAACCAGCTGAGAGACTGACCATAAACAACAACAACAATAAACAACAACAACATGTGATACTACTTTATATAGTACTTTATGTATTAAATATCAATAGACCAGTTGAGAAACTGACCATAAACAACAATAAACAACAACAACAACAACAACAACAACATGTGATACTACTTTATATAGTACTTTATGTATTAAATATCAATAGACCAGTTGAGAGACTGACCATAAACAACAACAACAACAACAACAACAATAAACAACAACAACAACATGTGATACTACTTTATATAGTACTTTATGTATTAAATATCAATAGACCAGTTGAGAAACTGACCATAAACAACAACAACAAACATGTGATATTCTCCTTTTAATCAATAACGTGTTGTATAGAGTACTAGATGAAGTAGTAGGTGAAGTACTAGATGTAGTACTAGATGATGTAGTAGGTGAAGTACGAGGTACCCGGTGTAGATGCCTCCTACTCCCTCGTTCTTCAGGATGGAGAACAGAGCGTGGAAGCTCGTCTTGTACTCTCGAGCCGTCGTTCCCTGACCGCTCAGCTGCATCCTGTTCTTCACCAGGTCCAACGGCTGAACGAAGACGGTCGCACCCATTCTGGACACACAGACAGACAGGGAGACAGAGACAGGTAGACAGAGAGAGGCAGACAGGTACACAGAGAGACATACAGAGAGACAGAGAGAGACAGACAGGTACACAGAGAGACAGACAGGTAGGCAGAGAGAGACAGACAGGTAGGCAGAGAGAGACAGACAGGTAGGCAGAGAGAGACAGACAGGTAGACAGAGAGACAGACAGGTAGACAGAGAGAGAGACAGGGAGACAGAGAGACAGGTACAGTCAGACAGGTGTTCATGGTGTTTTCTGTAGATGAACTAATCAGTTGAATTGATCCTCATCATGTTTATTGATACATTAACAGATCTATAAAGAGAATCACAGACAGTCTGTCCACAGAGACACTCTGAAGACACTGTGAGGACAGTCTGAAGACACTGAAGATACTGTGAGGACAGTCTGTTCACAGCAGCAGCAGCTGTTCACTCTGAGACCTTTTAAAGTTTAAAGGGTCGTGACATTTAAACAGATCAGGGCGTCCACTCATGACCCACAATGCAACAGTCCAGGAGGTTAAAATAAATCTAGCTCTCACTTCTATTGCACCACGACAGAAGACGTGAAAATATATTATATTACATTATGTTACCTTATATTATAATATATTACACTACACTACATTATATGATATTACTCTTATTCTAAAAACATTAAATAATACTTTATTTTCTCTCTTTCTGAGAAATGCAGTTGAACGCAACAACTAATGCTGATAATTATGAATTCAACTGATTGAGTTTACTGAGACTCAGTGGAGTTAGTCTAGACTTAAAGTCCAGACCAAATGAAATACGTCTCTTTAACGCTTTAATCAGTCAAACCAACTATAAACATTACAAATAAATGACTTCATATTTTAATATCAAAAACACATCAGTTAGCCCAAACGTTAGCCCCAAACGTTAGCCCAAGCGTTAGCCCCAAACGTTAGCCCCAAGCGTTAGCCCCAAGCGTTAGCCCCAAACGTTAGCCCCAAACGTTAGCCCAAACGTTAGCCCCAAACGTTAGCCCCAAACGTTAGCCCCAAACGTTAGCCCAAACGTTAGCCCCAAACGTTAGCCCAAACGTTAGCCCCAAACGTTAGCCCCAAGCGTTAGCCCCAAGCGTTAGCCCCAAGCGTTAGCCCCAAACGTTAGCCCCAAACGTTAGCCCAAACGTTAGCCCAAATGTTAGCCCGACAGCATCTTGCTACTTGATGGAACGTGATCACCAGAATATGAGACTTTGATGAACTGGGTTTACAGAACAGGTCTCTACAAACAGGTTCATCTGGTCCTTTAAACCTCAACACTGAGCCATGTTAGCGGGTCTGAAGTCTGTTTCATGAATACCAGTTAGACCACAAAGCTGTACTCTGTACTTAAAGTCTGAGGGGATCAATCCTGTTACATCACCTCAGAGGTACATGTACTACTTTATACTGTACTACACCTCAGAGGTACATGTACTACTTTATACTGTACTACACCTCAGAGGTACACAGTGTACTTTATACTGTACTACACCTCAGAGGTACACAGTGTACTTTATACTGTACTACACCTCAGAGGTACATGTACTACTTTATACTGTACTACACCTCAGAGGTACATAGTGTACTTTATACTGTACTACACCTCAGAGGTACATAGTGTACTTTATACTGTACTACACCTCAGAGGTACATGTACTACTTTATACTGTACTACACCTCAGAGGTACACAGTGTACTTTATACTGTACTACACCTCAGAGGTACATGTACTACTTTATACTGTACAACACCTCAGAGGTACATGTACTACTTTATACTGTACTACACCTCAGAGGTACAGTGTACTTTATACTGTACTACATCTCAGAGGTACATGTACTACTTTATACTGTACTACACCTCAGAGGTACAGTGTACTTTATACTGTACTACATCTCAGAGGTACATGTACTACTTTATACTGTACTACACCTCAGAGGTACAGTGTACTTTATACTGTACTACATCTCAGAGGTACATGTACTACTTTATACTGTACTACACCTCAGAGGTACAGTGTACTTTATACTGTACTACATCTCAGAGGTACATGTACTACTTTATACTGTACTACACCTCAGAGGTACAGTGTACTTTATACTGTACTACATCTCAGCGGTACATGTACTACTTTATACTGTACAACACCTCAGAGGTACACAGTGTACTTTATACTGTACTACACCTCAGAGGTACAGTGTACTTTATACTGTACTACATCTCAGAGGTACATGTACTACTTTATACTGTACTACACCTCAGAGGTACAGTGTACTTTATACTGTACTACATCTCAGAGGTACATGTACTACTTTATACTGTACTACACCTCAGAGGTACAGTGTACTTTATACTGTACTACATCTCAGAGGTACATGTACTACTTTATACTGTACAACACCTCAGAGGTACACAGTGTACTTTATACTGTACTACATCTCAGAGGTACATGTACTACTTTATACTGTACAACACCTCAGAGGTACACAGTGTACTTTATACTGTACAACACCTCAGAGGTACACAGTGTACTTTATACTGTACTACACCTCAGAGGTACATAGTGTACTTTATACTGTACTACATCTCAGAGGTACATGTACTACTTTATACTGTACTACACCTCAGAGGTACACAGTGTACTTTATACTGTACTACAATGTAATATTTGAATAATACTTGAAATGCAGGACTTTAACTAACAGTGGAGTATTCTCACAGTGTTGTATTAGTATTCTTACTGAATTAGAGGATATGACATCATAGTTAACATCACTGTCAATTAACTAATGTCGGGTCAAAGGTCAACATCATAGACAACCGATAACCTGTGACCTCTCTGTGTGTGTGGGGGGGGGTTTGGGTAAGGATCGATGTGGGGACGGAGTTTAACGCAACACTGATACAGCCGCTAGTTATTGTCATAAATCAGATAATATCTTAATTAACCAGAATAACCCTTTTAGAAGTTGTTAGCTCTCCTGTTAGCAGTTGTTAGCTCTCCTGTTAGCAGTTGTTAGCTCTCCTGTTAGCTTCCCCTGACTGCTAACTGACATTAGCACGTTAGCATGTGAGCTAGCAGCAGCACCTACCCGGCCAAGCCCCCAAACAGGAACTTGATGGCCTTCGGAGACGTCTTCGGCTTTGCCTCCGCCATGTTTAAAGAGTCCCCGGTCAGATTCCCGCTGTCTGTCTGCCTCTGAGCCGGACGGGACCACCTGCTCTCAAAAACTGCAGCAAGCCGGACCAAGGTGACTCTGTGGAGCGGGTCGGGCTCGGAGACAACCGGCGGACCAATCAGGAAGCGAATAAGACCAATCAGGAAGCGAGCAGGACCAATCAGGAAGCGAATAAGACCAACCAGGAAGCGAGCAGGACCAATCAGGAAGGTAGCACGAAGGTACACGAAGGTACACGAACCTTTGTTTTGATGCCTTCAGGGTCCCGGCGACCGCTCGTTAATCTGAGCACCAGCGTGTCAACGCACATTGTAAAAGGATTACAGTTAAGGTTTATGTAGAAATATGAAATAAACTAAAGCGTGTAAACTGTCATTTTAACTGTAAATGTAGTTGTTGATTTGTTTATTTTGGAAAAGCTCACATATCAATTTTTTTTTCAAGTTCATATTTTTGTTATATAAATACTTTATGAATATTCTTTTTGAAGATTATTACCTAAATATAACATTAATAAGGTTATTCGCACTCAGAGGCTTAACAAATATATGCGAACAATATATAAAATAGTTATTTGTAGACTGACAGCTGAGTGTTAATATTTACGACAGCACCTGAAGGCAACAGCAGTTTAAGCACAGCCCAAATGACGCACACAAACTGAGCTGAAGCAGGAAGTGATCGACGTGCCTGACATCCAATATAATTACGCGCGTTGCCCTTACCGCTCCACTCATTGGTTGTTAGCTTTAAAGAGGGCGGGGCCTGTGAAAAGCAACAGCTAGCTGCGGAAGTAGAGACTCGAACCTGTGATTGTACTGAACAGAGTCCGTGAGACGGTTTCTACCAGAAGATAACGGTGATTCACGGTGTGTTTCCGGTTAAGTGAGCGGTCAGATCATTTAGTGCTGCTAGTTTAATCTCTAATAATACGTCAAGTACAAGTACAAGTACAAGTACCTCACAGCTGTAGTATTTATGACTCAGCTGTACTTTCAAATGTTGACTTTCACATGAAAACATAGATTCAGTCGAGTTCTTTGTGTGTTTATGTTATTTATTTATTGTTTATTTACCTGTCTCCCTGTGTGTCTCCCTGTGTGTCTCCCTGTGGACAGACAGCCCCTGTAGCTAACAGCCTGTCTATCTCTCAGTGTTGTGATCAGTTATTTGGGTTTTTATATTATTAATATATTCATTGAATTAATGTATTTTCCTTCCTGCAGCAGGAGGCGATGCTGTGACGTCACACCGACACGTCGTCCAATGAGAGCGCTCGGATCATGGCGGCGCGTGGGACATCACGCGGGGAGGACCAATGAGGAGAGAGGACAGCCGTGACGGACGGGGGAGGACAGGGGACAGGGGGCGGGCGGCGGTGGGGAGACAGGAGGGTGAGACGGGTGGTGCGTCCCCGCTGCCTGTCTTCCTGTTCCCCTCTGAGCTGCTGTTCTACTGTGAACAGAGGAGCTCCCACAGGAGACTGTTGACCCTGTACAACCCCTACAGCTTCAGCCTGAGCTTCAGGAGTCAGTACCTGTCTGTCTGCCTGTCTGTCTGACTGTCTGCCTGCCTGCCTGCCTGCCTGACTGACTGACTGACTGTCTGTCTGTCTGTCTGCCTGACTGTCTGACTGTCTGCCTGCCTGCCTGACTGACTGACTGTCTGTCTGTCTGTCTGCCTGACTGACTGTCTGTCTGTCTGACTGACTGACTGTCTGTCTGCCTGCCTGACTGTCTGTCTGTCTGTCTGTCTGACTGACTGTCTGTCTGTCTGCCTGCCTGCCTGCCTGCCTGCCTGACTGTCTGTCTGTCTGTCTGTCTGACTGTCTGTCTGCCTGCCTGACTGTCTGTCTGTCTGTCTGTCTGACTGACTGTCTGTCTGTCTGCCTGCCTGCCTGTCTGCCTGCCTGACTGTCTGTCTGTCTGCCTGACTGTCTGTCTGTCTGCCTGCCTGCCTGCCTGTCTGCCTGCCTGACTGTCTGTCTGTCTGTCTGCCTGACTGTCTGTCTGACTGTCTGTCTGTCTGTCTGTCTGCCTGCCTGACTGACTGACTGACTGTCTGTCTGTCTGTTTGCCTGACTGTCTGTCTGTCTGACTGACTGACTGTCTGTCTGCCTGCCTGCCTGACTGTCTGTCTGTCTGTCTGACTGCCTGCCTGTCTGCCTGTCTGTCTGTCTGACTGTCTGCCTGACTGTCTGCCTGACTGTCTGTCTGTCTCTCTGTCTGCCTGCCTGTCTGCCTGCCTGCCTGCCTGCCTGCCTGCCTGCCTGCCTGACTGTCTGTCTGTCTGTCTGTCTGCCTGTCTGACTGTCTCTCTCTGTCTGACTGTCTGTTTATTTACCTGTCTGTCTCTCAGTGTGGTGTACAGCTCCGTGTCTCTACAGAGTGGTGGAGTCAGAGGGCAGCGTCAGACCTCGATCCTGTGTGGACCTGTGAGTCCACTGATACTCCATTACTACTAGTACTACTACTGATACTACTACTACCACTAATAGCACTACTACTACTACTACTAGAACTACTACTAATACCACTAATAGTACTACTACTACTACTACTACTAATACTACCCTCTTCCTGTCAGGGTGGTGCGTCACCTGGACGTGTCCCCTCGTCACCGGGGACGCAGAGACAGGTTCCGTCTGGAGGTGAGAGGAGGAGGACAGGTGGGAGGACGGG
>NW_027176361.1:610000-617500 GCF_023349555.1 Cebidichthys violaceus
CTCTCTGTTAGCTCCCTGTTAGCTCCCTGTTAGTTTTCTGTTAGCTCCCTGTTAGCTCGCTATTAGCTCTGTTAGCTCTCTGTTAGTTTTCTGTTAGCTCCCTGTTAGCTCTCTGTTAGCTCCCTGTTAGTTTTCTGTTAGCTCCCTGTTAGCTCGCTGTTAGTTTTCTGTTAGCTCCCTGTTAGTTTTCTGTTAGCTCCCTGTTAGCTCGCTGTTAGTTTTCTGTTAGCTCCCTGTTAGCTCTGTTAGCTCTCTGTTAGCTCCCTTTTAGCTCCCTGTTAGCTCTCTGTTAGCTCCCTTTTAGCTCTCTGTTAGCTCCCTTTTAGCTCCCTGTCAGCTCTGTTAGCTCCCTGTCTTCTTCACCGTTAAATAACGAGAGTTATTAAACTATTAAGAGACAGACGTCAACATGTTGTTTACTCGCCATCTGGTTTGTTTCTGTAGTCACAAACACAATAAACAGTTTGGTTGTATTTTCTGTAAACGTCATCGTGATGAAGAATATCAAACCAGTGTAGTCCTGATCCTCTATATGAACCAGTCTCAGTGTAGTCCTGATCCTCTATATGAATCAGTCTCAGTGTAGTCCTGATCCTCTATATGAACCAGTCTCAGTGTAGTCCTGATCCTCTATATGAACCAGTCTCAGTGTAGTCCTGATCCTCTATATGAACCAGTCTCAGTTTATGCCGTGATCCTCTATATGAACCAGTCTCAGTGTAGTCCTGATCCTCTATATGAATCAGTTTCACTTTAGTCCTGATCCTCTATATGAACCAGTCTCAGTGTAGTCCTGATCCTCTATATGAACCAGTCTCAGTGTAGTCCTGATCCTCTATATGAATCACTTTCACTTTAGTCCTGATCCGCTATATGAACCAGTCTGAGTGTAGTCCTGATCCTCTATATGAACCAGTCTCAGTGTAGTCCTGATCCTCTATATGAACCAGTCTCAGTGTAGTCCTGATCCTCTATATGAACCAGTCTCAGTGTAGTCCTGATCCTCTATATGAATCAGTTTCACTTTAGTCCTGATCCTCTATATGAACCAGTCTCAGTGTAGTCCTGATCCTCTATATGAACCAGTCTCAGTGTAGTCCTGATCCTCTATATGAACCAGTCTCAGTGTAGTCCTGATCCTCTATATGAACCAGTCTCAGTGTAGTCCTGATCCTCTATATGAATCAGTTTCACTTTAGTCCTGATCCTCTATATGAACCAGTCTCAGTGTAGTCCTGATCCTCTATATGAACCAGTCTCAGTGTAGTCCTGATCCTCTATATGAACCAGTCTCAGTTTATGCCGTGATCCTCTATATGAACCAGTCTCAGTTTATGCCGTGATCCTCTATATGAATCAGTCTAACTTTAGTCCTGATCCTCTATATGAACCAGTCTGAGTGTAGTCCTGATCCTCTATATGAACCAGTCTCAGTGTAGTCCTGATCCTCTATATGAATCAGTCTCACTTTAGTCCTGATCCTCTATATGAACCAGTCTCAGTGTAGTCCTGATCCTCTATATGAACCAGTCTCAGTGTAGTCCTGATCCTCTATATGAACCAGTCTCAGTGTAGTCCTGATCCTCTATGTGAACCAGTCTCAGTTTAGTTCAGACTCAAGTGGGGTCTCCAGCAGAGCTCCTCCTCTCTGCTGGAGACCCAGGACGTATTGCTGGACCCGCTGGAGGGAAAGGAGGCACGGGAGAACCAGGGACACTTTTACGAATCACTGTCTGTCTTTTATTTTGTCTTTCAGTCGTCCTCGTCCTCTCCTGCCATCTGCAGGGAGGTCCTGTATGTGGTGGACCTGCAGCGTTACAGCAGAGACCAGGGGTTCTCTGTCTACTTCCCCCAGGCTGTCCTCAGCGGTGAGACACTGGAAGACAAAACAGGACGGGACAGACAAGACAAGACGGGCCCAACGAGAAAAGACGGGACAAACGAGAAAAGACGGGACACGAGAAAAGACGGGACAGATGAGAAAAGACGGGACAAACAAGACAAGACGGGACAACGAGACAAGACGGAACCAACGAGAAAAGACGGGACAACGAGACAAGACAGGACAAACTAAACATTACATTACAGTCATTTAGCAGACGCTTTTATCCAAAGCGACTTACAATAAGTGCATCAACATTGGTAATCAAAAGAACTACTAGTCACCAGAAGTCATAAGTACATTTCCTTTAAACAAGCATCTAAGAGCCTGAAGCAGAGCATAACTCAGAGCCAAAGTACAGAAACAAGAGAAACAGTTAGTGCTATAAGTAATATGAATACAATAAGTGCAACAAGCTAGTATGAATACAATAAGTGGTGAGTGGAAGGCTCAGGGTAGCACTTCCTGAAGAGGTGGGTCTTCAGCCTGATGAAAGATGGGCAGCGACTCCGCTGTCCTGACGTCTGTGGGAAGTTCATTCCACCACTGAGGAACCAGGACAGAAAACAGACGTGACCGGGTCCATCGGCCGCCAGGACCTCTGAGCGACGGGGCGACCGATCGCCCCGAGGCAGCAGAGCGAAGTGGTCGGGCGGGGGTGTGAGGCTTGACCGTGGTCTGGAGATAGGAAGGAGCTGTTCCTTTCACTGCCCTGTATTCTAGCACCAGAGTCTTAAACTGCATGAGCTCTTACAGGGAGCCAGTGTAGAGAACGGAGAAGAGAAGTTGTGTGGGAGAACTTGGGGCGATTGAACACCAGGCGAGCTGCGGCTTTCTGGACAAGCTCCAGAGGTCTGATGGCCGACGCCGGGGCTCCGGCGAGTAGAGAGTTGCAGTAGTCCAGGCGGGAGATGATGAGAGCCTGGATGAGAACCTGCACCGTCTCGTCAGTGAGGAAGGGACGAATCCTCCTGATGTTGTAGAGCAGGAGTCTGCAGGAGCGTGTGACGGATGAGATGTTTGCCGAGAATGACAGTTGGTCATCCAGGGTCACACCCAGGTTCCTCTCAGTCCGAGTTGGCGTCACCACGGTATCATCAATGGTGATGGACAGGTCCCGGTGCGGGCAACCCTTCCCCGGGAGGAACAGTAGCTCAGTTTTGTCTAGGTTGAGCTTGAGGTGGTGTGTCGTCTCCACTTGGGTGTCACCGGGGGGAAATGACAAGACCAGCTGGGTGTCATCGGCATAACAATGGTAGGAGAAGTCATGCGAGCGAATAACAGAACCCAGAGATGTTGTGTAGAGCGAGAAGAGAAGGGGGCCCAGGACTGAACCTTGCGGAACCCCCGTAGTCAGCGTGCGTGGTTCCGACACGGCCCCCCTCCAGGTCACCTGGTAGGATCGACCCGTCAGGTAGGATGCAAACAGGGAGAGTGCAGAGCCTGAGACGCCCATCCCCTCGAGGGACGAGAGGAGGATTTGATGGTTCACAGTGTCAAACGCCGCAGACAAGTCCAGGAGAACCAGGACAGAGGAGAGAGATTTGGCTCTCGCGGCGTGAAGCGACTAAACAAGACGGGACAAACTAAACAAGACGGGACAAACAAGACAAGACGGGACCAACGAGAAAAGACGGGACAGACGGGACAAGGAGACAAGACGGGACCAACGAGAAAAGACGGGACAAGGAGACAAGACGGGACCAACGAGACAAGATGAGAAAAGACGGGACAAATGAGACAAGATGAGAAAAGACGGGACAACGAGACAAGACGGGACCAACGAGACAGGACGAGAAAAGACGGGACAACGAGACAAGACGGGACAAACTAAACAAGACGGGACAAACAGACAAGACGGGACAAACTAAAGGGGCCAGGACATATAAATAGGATAAACAGAAAAAGGCTACACTTGTGTCCTCTACAGCAGGACCTAGACCACGTCCTGCTGGTCTTACTGGTTTGTGTTTCCTGGTTTGGGGTCTCCAGGTGATGACCTGTATGACGTCACGCTGACAGACGGGGACTGCAGGCTCCGTGTGACTCTGGATCCTGGTCTGAACCGGCTGGTGGAGAGAAACGTCCTGCGGCCCGGATCGTCGCTGCGTAACGCCAGCTTCACGCCCGCCGTGACCGCTCAGCTCCCAGCATGCACCGGGGCGTCCGTGGACGGAGACAGGTCAGTGAGGACAGGTGAGCTCTGCTGCTGTGAAGTGATGAGTCAGGTTTTAACGGGTTCTGTTCCTGCAGCTACAGACTGGTGAGCGTGGAGCTCACAGGTGAGGATGAGGATGAAGGACTCAGGAGGTTCCATGTGGACTCTCTGTCCTGGTTTGGATCCTCAGGACCAGCAGGTGAGTGGACATGAATGATGTTGATCTTTGTCGTACTTCTGTTTGGGGATTATCATACTCTACCTTTAAGAACTATGCTTCCCATGATGCTTTGGGGGACGTAAACAGGATGTTCAGTGAGAACAGCTGTGCGTCTCTGCTGCAGCTGAGACACTACTTCCTGTTGGTGTGATATCACCTGGCCCCTCCCCCTCTGATCTAACGGTGCTTGTGATTGGCTGATTGATCCCACAGGTCCTTTGGTCCCTCTGAGAGCCAATAGGAGCGTGTTTCTCCCTCTGTGGAACAATGTGGACTACAGCGGGGGGGGGTGGAGGGCAGCTCCTCCCACTGAGGAAGAGGAGGAGGAGGAGGAGGAGGGAGGTAGAGCGATTGTTGATGTTTGAATATTGAATCAGAAGTGTTTGAAGAGTCATTGATATGAAGTGAAGACATCACGTGTGTGTTGGCAGCTCGGCGTCCCGCTGTGACTGTCTCCGAGCTGCGGGACTCCTTCCTGATTGGTCGACGGGGCGTTGCCAGGGGCGTCGTCCACCATCAGCTGATCGTACGCATCATCAACAAGTCACACCTGATGTATTATGGGAAAAGGGACCAGAACTGTGAGTGTCCTTATAAGGTCTGTGAAGAGACGTCTGTTTATGTACATATATATAACTGTGTGTGTGTGTGTGTGTGTGTGTGTGTGTGTATATCGTGTTAATTCTTCTTTGTGTATTTTGTAACATTTATTGTAAAACATATAGTAGTTATAGTTCCATACT
This sequence comes from Cebidichthys violaceus, assembly GCF_023349555.1. Taxonomy (NCBI): domain Eukaryota; kingdom Metazoa; phylum Chordata; class Actinopteri; order Perciformes; family Stichaeidae; genus Cebidichthys; species Cebidichthys violaceus. Next base: position 615,004 of record NW_027176361.1, read on the forward strand.
TCTTTACGATACACTTGTTGAAAAGAAGGGGGACCAAAGATGGAACCCCAGAACCCCAGAACCCCAGAACCACATGACCCCGTGTGTGTCTTTGTGTCCAGGCCGTGTTGGAGGCGTGTGACCGGACAGGAAGTGTGTGTGTGGTGTTGTGGAACAGCGTGTGCGTCGACTGGTATCGCCGCCTGAAGCCTGGTGACATCATCGACCTGAGACGCTACCGAGTCAAGCGTCACTTCCTGGCCGAGCCGGACGACATAGGTAGAGTGACAACGGTGATACGAATACAACTGACTCTTGTGCTTCTCTCTAGTGTCTGGTCTGGTTGTATAGAAGTCTAGTCTAAAATGACTCTACTTCTCTCTAGTGTCCACCAGGGGGCGACTCCTCTGGTTGTATAGAAGTCTAGTCTAAAATGACTCTACTTCTCTCTAGTGTCCACCAGGGGGCGACTCCTCTGGTTGTATAGAAGTCTAGTCTAAAATGACTCTACTTCTCTCTTGATTTATTCCCTCAGTAAACATTGTAAACATGAGTTTATGGTCTCAATCTCTAGTTTACAGTCTTCTTCAATACAGCATGATGTTCATTTAGTACATTATGCTCCATTTAGAGTCAAACAGACCATAAAGAGGGGGATGATTTAGGGGCGGGGCTACGCGCTGATTGACAGGTCTCTACGTCACTCCTCCTCAGTCCAGATGTGGTCACTTCCTGTTCACTGGAGTCTGATCTCATGAAGAATCCTTGAAGGAGCAGATCAATGCTGCAGAGCTGACTTCAGACCAGTCACTGTGACCTCACTGTGACCTCACTCTGGTTTTGCTCTTCTGTCCAGAGATCAGTGTCAACAGCAGAAATCCTGCCGCTCTCATCTCTGTCCTCCCAGAATCCTCTGTTTCACCTGAACACCTCCCACCTGCTGCTGCATACAGCTTCTGGAACAGGTACACACACACACACACACACACACACACACACACACACACACACACACTCACTGACACACACACACACATTCACACTGACCCCTCTCTACCTGTCTCTCTCTACCTGTCTCTCTCTCTCAGTAAGGAGCTCCTGGGTCGTCCTCACGGCGTTGTGTGTGATGTCATCGGTTTGCTGATGTTCTCAGGACGACCCGAGCGAATCAGGAGCGGTGAGGGTTACCATGGCGACCAAGATCATGCTGTGTTTAATTTGACGGTGTAGAGCTTTAGTCACACGGTCACGTTCTGTGTGTGTGTGTGTGTGTGTGTGTGTGTGTGTGTGTGTGTGTGTGTGTGTGTTCTCATTGGTAGATGGAAGAGGGGCGGGGCTGTTGGAGTATCACTGGCTGCGGTTGGAGGACGGGAGCAGCAACCAGCCAATCATGGTGAAGCTCTTCTCTACGTCTCAACCTGAATCCCACCACAAGCTCCACCCACGTGAGACACACACACACACACACACACACACACACACACACACACACACACACACAGACACACACTCTCAGGCACACACTCTGACTCAAATATAAATAAACATTTGTACCTTGTTTATATTTCAAAATCTCTCTCTCCACCTGTCTCTCTCTCCACCTGTCTCCAGTCTCAGTGGTAGTTTGTACCAGACTGAAGTTGATCAGATCTTCCGATCAGTCGGCCGTCTTCTACTTGACGAACACGACGTACACACAGGTGTACTGCACAGGTAACGCACTGTGTACAGGTGTGTACTTGTACATCTTCATGGGTTTGTCAGCTGACCTCTTTCCTCTCTCCTCATTGGTCGATTGGCAGGCCTGGGCCACCACTCAGAGATGAGTTACCGTAAGCTGCGGCCGGTGAGACAGTTCCTCCGATGGCTGCGGAGCCAGGATGACGGACAGGTGCTGAGCAGGGCTCTGATTGGAGGATTCTTCATCCACCCGCCTCCTCCCGTCTCCTTGGAAACGTACTTGAAAGACAGGAGAGGTACTCGACTACAATTTATTTATTCATGAGTAAAAGTGAGCTGTCCCCTTAAGTGTGTGTGTTTGTGTGTACAGGTGTGCCAGGTTTCCTGCAAGGGGCGGAGCTTCAGAGGGGGGTGGAGAGGCTCTGTTACCGGGAGCGACGAACCTTCTGTATCCAGGCAGCTGTTACCATGGTTACGTACAGCCGCAGAGGAGAGGTGAGTACTGCCTGTCTCACGTACTTCCTGACTCACATACTTCCTGTCTCACGTACTTCCTGACTCACATACTTCCTGTCTCACGTACTTCCTGACTCACGTACTTCCTGTCTCATGTACTTCCTGACTCACGTACTTTCTGTCTCACGTACTTCCTGACTCACGTACTTCCTGTCTCACGTACTTCTTGACTCACGTACTTCCTGTCTCACGTACTTCCTGACTCACGTACTTCTTGACTCATGTACTTCCTGTCTCACGTACTTCTTGTCTCACGTACTTCTTGACTCACATACTTCCTGTCTCATGTACTTCCTGACTCACGTACTTCTTGACTCATGTA
>NW_027176361.1:622500-627500 GCF_023349555.1 Cebidichthys violaceus
TGTGTGTGTGTGTGTGTGTGTGTGTGTGTGTACCATTGTTGATGATGCGTTCGATGGTACACTTGAGTGAAGCGACCGTCCTGCTGATGTCGTCCAGAGCTGACAGCTGCTTCAAAGCCTCGTCCACTGAACACACACACACACACACACACACACACACACACTGAGAACATTAGCTGTTGAGTGGAGCTTCATTGTTCTTCATTGTTGTGTTTTCGGGGCCTTCAGACAGACCTGAGGTCAGCTGGTCCTTGTTGCTCTCCACAGCAAACTTCAGGCGCTGGACGTCTTTCGCTGCATCTGAGACAAAAAGGGACAGGACGTTGTGGACTATTCAGATTTAAGGATCTCAGAGACAGGTGTAGTTACCTTTGCTGAGCTGCTGGGCGGCGCTCAGGGACTCAGTCTGGTTGGACACACGTCTGTCCACAGACCACAACCAGCTGGATGTCTTGCTGTCTGAAGGCGGAGACACAAAGTAGTCCTGTTTGTGTGTGTGTGGAAAGTTTTACAATATATATATATTAATAATTACTCTCCATTAATGAAGCGAAATGCTAACATCAGCATGCTAACATGTTGACCAAATTCACCATGGTAGTTTAGTGTGTTAGCATGCTAACATTAGCTATTGTTAGCAACACTAACAATAAACACAGAGTCCAGCTGAACATATTGATCTGATGATGACAGAAGAAAACTCATACGATCAATAAAGTGTGTGTGTGTGTGTGTGTGTGTGTGTGTGTGTCTGTGTGTGTGTGTGTGTGTGTGTGTGTGTGTGTGTGTGTGTCTGTGTGTGTGTGTGTGTGTGTGTGTGTGTGTGTGTGTGTGTGTGTGTCTGTGTGTCTGTGTGTGTGTCTGTGTGTGTGTGTGTGTGTGTGTGTGTGTGTGTGTGTGTGTGTGTGTGCTCACTGCTAGCTCCCAGTGCTATGATCAGAATCAGGATGATTGTTGCCGTCAGACCAGGAAACAACCAGCGTCTGAACCTGGAGACTCCTGAGAGAGAGACGGGAGCCGGCTCTGATAGACAGACGGGTAGAGAGACAGACGGGTAGAGAGACAGGCGGGTAGAGAGACAGATGGGTAGAGAGACAGGTGGGTAGAGAGACAGGTGGGTAGAGAGACAGACGGGTAGAGAAACAGACGGGTAGAGAGTCAGACGGGGAAAGAGTCAGACGGGTGGGTAGAGAGACAGGCGGGTAGAGAAACAGACAGGTAGAGAAACAGGTGGGTAGAGAGACAGACGGGTAGAGGGACAGGCGGGTAGAGAGACAGATGGGTAGAGAGTCAGACGGGGAAAGAGTCAGACAGGTAGAGAGACGGGTGGGTAGAGAGACAGGCGGGTAGAGAGACAGGCGGGTAGAGAGACAGATGGGTAGAGAAACAGACAGGTAGAGAGTCAGACGGGTAGAGAGACGGGTGGGTAGAGAGACAGGCGGGTAGAGAGACAGACGGGTAGAGAGACAGACGGGTAGAGAGACAGATGGGTAGAGAGTCAGACGGGTAGAGAGACAGGCGGGTAGAGAGACAGACGGGGAGAGAGACAGACGGGTAGAGAGACAGACGGGGAGAGAGACAGACGGGTAGATAGACAGGAGGTGACTTTAACATTTTTTACAATAAGTACAATCAGTCAGACAGGTGGAGAGACAGACGGGTACCTTTGTTCCAGAAGGAGCTGTTGTCGTCTTCCACGTCGTCATGGTATTCGGTCGTCATGTCTCCGTCTCCGTCCCGGTGAAGTCTGTCCAACAATCCGTCTGTCCAAACACAGAGCAGAGGGGTCATCGGCCCCCAAAAACTGAACTTTGAACTGGAAAACACAGCGAGTGTCGCCGTGTTGGTCTACAATGTGGAAACACACATTTCTGCTGAAGGGAACTGAAGTGTTCCCGCTTCCTCTGCTACAACAGCAGCTGAAGGCTTTGGAAAAAAAAGTGAAAAAAGCTTAAATGTGGTGAAGTACTTCAATGCACTCAGGTAGGACCAGAGGTTGAGTCACTAAAAGACATTGAAGTGGCAGTTAAAACTGAAACACTGAAAGAAGCTGAAGTGGCAGTTAAAACTGAAACTGGGCTAAAGGATTCAGATATGAAGTGTACTGAATGGGTGGGAAGTGGCAATTGAAATGTAGGCAGTCAAAAAAAGATGAAGTGGTAGTTGGAGTGTGAGAACTAAAATGTGAAGTGGCTGTTGAAGAATGAGCACTGGGTGTAAATGAAATGGTAGTTGGACTAGAAAAGCATTGAAAGGAGTTGAAGTGTCGTTTTATAAAACCAAACGTAAAGGACAATAGTCTCACAGCCACAAACTTTATTAAGACAAAGATATCAGGTTGAGCACATCGTTTACATCCAGTATGTTTACAAAGACGTCTCATCCCTGAAGCTTCTGCATCACGTCGATGATGCGTTTCCTGTTCAGGGCCGGACGCTGTGTTTCTGGCAGATGAAGCGCATCCTGGTGGAGCAGTGCAGGTCGTTGAGGCGTCCGTTGCCGTGCAGGTGAGCGCAGTCCTCGTCTCCGTGTCCCAGACCGTGATCGGCCCAGCTGTCGGGCTGACCGGGAACCCAGCGCCTGGAGACCAGGCGAAGGGTTAAAGAACACACGGTACGCTTCATGTTTCAGTTGGACGTCGTCAGAAGACTGACCTGCGCTCCATCGTGTACGGAGTCTGGTTCACCCACTCCCACCGACCGGTCCTCCAGTCAGACAGACCCACCCAGTAGAACACAGGAACGCTACGACGGGTCACAAAGTCCTGGACAGACAGAGCGAGAGACAGACAGAGAGAGAGAGAGAGAGAGAGAGAGAGAGAGACAGAGAGAGACAGAGAGACAGAGAGAGAGAGAGAGAGAGAGACATTTGGGGGGTGTAAGTGAAACCGTGCAACTGTCCAACACGTATTAAAATATGAACTCCTTAATCAGCAATACAATATTTCAGTCTGGAACAAAGTGTCTCCAAACATCACACCTGAGACAGGCAGACAGAGAGAGAGACAGACAGAGAGACAGACAGACAGAGAGAGAGAGAGAGAGAGAGAGACAGACAGACAGAGAGACAGGCTGTCTCACCCACGTCTGGTCCGTGTGGATGATGACCAGGTGAGCTTCGTGGTCTTCACACCAGATTCTGGACTCGTTCCAGGAAAGAGACTCAAAGCTGAAGAAGAAACAGTTGAAGCCAAACTGATCCCAACCAGGAGGACAACACCCGTCTGCTCCTGAGCCTGAGAGACAGACAGACAGACAGACAGACAGACAGATAGGAGTGAGTATCTGTCTGTCTGAAAACATGTATTTTAAATAAGTGTGTGTGTGTATCGTGTGTGTGTGTGTGTGTGTGTGTGTGTGTGTGTGTGAATACTATTGTTGATGATGCGTTCGAGGGAACATCTGAGTGATGAGATGCTCCTTCTGAGAGAATCCACGACCGACAGCTGCTTCAACGCGTCGTTCACTGAACACACACACACACACACACACACACACACACACACACACACACTCACAGTGAACATGGACAGAGGGTGATGATCATGTGATCAGTGATCATTCTTATGAATATTATGACGATCAGACAGACCTGAGGTCAGCTGCTCCTTGTTGTTCTCTACAGAGAACCTCAGCCGCTCAACTTCTTCAGCTGCTTCTGAAGGACAGGACACACATGTGAGTGTGTGTGTGTGTGTGTGTGTTTGTGTGTGTGTGTGTGTGTGAGTGTGTGTGTGTGTGTGTGTGTGAGTGTGTGTGTGTGTGTGTGTTACCTTGAGCGTGCTGCAGTGAGGTGTTCAGTGATTGGATGACGTTGCTCAGGTTGGACACACTCTGCTCCACAGACCACAGACGATTCGACATCTTTGTGTCTGATCACACACACACACACACACACACACACACACACACACACACACACACACACACACACATATATACACTAATAACTACAAGTGTGTAACAGCTATGTAAGTTTTACACTAAATGTATGACTTTTTAGTGTGTGTGTGTGTGTGTGTGTGTGTGTGTGTGTGTGTGTGTGTGTGTGTGTGTGTGTGTGTGTGTGTGCTCACTGCTAGCTCCCAGTGCTATGATCAGAATCAGGATGATTGTCGCCGTCAGACCAGGAAACAACCAGCGTCTGAACCTGGAGACTCCTGAGAGAGAGACGGGAGGACCGTCTGGTGGACAGAAAGACAGGTAGAGAGGTGGACAGACAGACAGGAAGAGAGACAGACAGGTGGAGAGACAGACAGGAAGAGAGACGGACGGGTGGAGAGACAGTTCATCACTTTATCATATCAGTTGATGATAGTATTTTACAGAGGGTTAGGGACAGACAGACAGACAGACATGCCTTTGAACCAGAGGGTGCTGTCGTCCATCTCATTCTCTAGCTGGTAGTCTGTCTTCATGGTGATGATGTCCCTCTGTCCTCCTGTCTGTCTGTCCTCTAAAGATGAAGACATAGAGACAGTCAGAGTTTATACGAAAGGGTCCTTTTCTTCTTCTGGAGCTTTCAGTTCTCAGTCTTCTCATGAGAAAGATGAGAGTATTGAAATCATTCAGAGATGATTAACTCACAGGTCAATCAGCTGTTTCCTTTATGTTAGCATGTTAGCATGTTAGCACGTTAGCTTCTATGACCCACATTCAGCTGATGGACTAAAGGTCATCAACTCATCGACGTGAGAAAGAGAAAGTAAGATTCAACGGACGGCCGTGATGCTGATGATGTATTAGTATAGAACATTATTACACATTATTACACATTATTAAACATTATTACACATTATTACACATTATTACACATTATTAAACATTACTACACATTATTACACATTATTACACATTACTACACATTATTACACATTACTACACATTATTACACATTATTACACATTACTACACATTATTAAACATTACTACACATTATTACACATTATTACACATTATTACACATTACTACACATTATTAAACATTACTACACATTATTA
>NW_027176361.1:632500-640000 GCF_023349555.1 Cebidichthys violaceus
CTAACTTTATAGCTGTTAGCTGTGTTAGCTTAGCTCCAGGCTAATTAGCAAGAATGCAACACTGTGATTTATGGAACAGTCTGTTTTTATCATTAACTTATATAGTAAATGTAGTACTTTTTACTACACCTGAGAGTAAATGTAGTACTTTTTAATGTACTGTATTTATCTGACAGCTTGAGGTACTTTTCAGTTCAGATATTAAAAGATAAAATATTGTTATGAAGGAAATTAAAATTAAAAAGTACATTTTATGATAACGTAACAGTGACTGAGTGTATAAGTACTTTTATTGAGAATACTTCAACACCTTTACTGAAAACAAAGTGTTTTTAAATCGAGGTGTTTTTACTGAACAGATTTAAATACTTGTTCCACCACAGAAGAAGAAGAAGTGTGTTTTTGTAAATATTCTGTACTTCTATAATCACAAGCGTTCACGTCACTAAGTGTGTGTGTGTATATATATATATATATATATATATATATATATATATATATATATATATATATATATATATATATATATATATATATATATATATACTTTAGATGTTAAAGATGCAGCAGTGAAGGAACCTTCTAGACTTCTGAGGCCCCGCCCACATTTAAACTCATCTTTATTGATTTGTGGATGGTGAACATGATGATCAGCTGTTTGATCCTCAGGAGGTCTGTCTCTTTTTCTCTGGTTTTAAACATGTTCACACACTGAAGACAAGGAGGCGTTTGTGTCCCCCCCTACCTCCTTCACCTCCTTCACCTCTCAGAGGTATTTAAGAGGAATTTCACTCTCACCAAATTCCTCGAAAAGCCTGGAGGAAGAGAGGAGGGGGAGTGGGAAGGCGAGGAGGGAGGAGGAGGGAGGAGGAGGGAGGAAGTAAGGGAGGAGGAGATTACTTGACAGCTGCAACAGTTTGAAAGCTTCCTGTCTTCACACAGAGTCACGAAGTACTCAAGTACAATTTTAAGGTACTTGTACTTTACTGTGTGTGTAGAAAATGTACTGGTGATCACCGCTGCAACAGAGGAGACTGACGGCTTCAACCGCTTCATGAGGACGGCCAGGGAGTTCAAATACACTGTGAAGGTAACACACACACACACACACACACACACACACACACACACACACACACACACACACACACACACACACACACACACACACGGAGCCTGAACGCATCATAGTGTAACTGAACCTCCGTTAGCTGTTAGCTCTGTTATTTCAGTAGTGTGTCGCTGGTGATGAAGGTGATGAAGGTGATGAAGATGGCGGTGTGTTCAGGTGCTGGGTCTGGGGGAGCAGTGGAAGGGGGGGGACGTGGCTCGGACGGTGGGTGGAGGTCAGAAGGTGAGATGGTTGAAGGCAGAGCTGCTGAAACACTCCGACAACAAAGACCTGGTCGTCATGTTCGTAGACAGGTAAGTGTGTGTGTGTGTGTGTGTGTGTGTGTGTGTGTGTGTGTGTGTGTTCTAGTTTCTTTTGTCACAGCTTCTCTTCTTGATTCTCATTTTTCCTTTGTTCTGTCTTTAACGTGAAATCTGATCATTGATTCAGACCTTTTCTTCTTTTATTGTGAAACATTCTTCTCCTGCACACTGGAGCCATGTCTCCGTGTTTTATTGTGAAACTCTGTCTCTGCAGCTATGACGTGATCTTCGCGTCGGGGCCGGAGGAGCTGCTCTCTAAGTTCTCTCGTCTGGGTCACAGAGTGGTCTTCTCAGCCGAGGGCTTCTGTTGGCCCGACCAGAGACTGGCCTCCAAATACCCAGAGGTGCATTCTGGGAAACGCTTCCTCAACTCAGGAGGTAAGACGGGTCCTCTTTATCTTCAGTAGGAACCGTAGGAACCTCAAAGTTAAGTTAACTGTGTGTGTGTGTGTGTGTGTGTGTGTGTGTGTGTGTGTGTGTGTGTGTGTGTGTGTGTGTGTGTGTGTGTGTGTGTGTGTGTGTAGGGTTCATCGGCTTCGCTTCAGATCTCAGCTCAATGGTTCAACAGTGGAAATATAAAGACAACGATGACGACCAGCTGTTCTACACCAAGATATACCTGGACAAGAAACAGAGGGTGAGGAGGGGGGGAAGGAGGGAGGAGGGAGGAGAGGAGAGAGGAGGAAAGGATGGTGATGGTGATGATGATGTCGTCTCTTCTTCTCTTCAGGCCAAGTTCAACATGAGTCTCGACCATCGCTCCAGAATCTTCCAAAATCTGAACGGAGCTGTTGGTGAGACACACACACACACACACACACACACACACACACACACACACACACACACACACACACACACACACACACACACACACACACACACACACACAATAACACAGTGTGTGTTAATGTGTGTGTGTTTCTGTCCGTCAGAGGAGGTCGTCCTGAAGTTTGAGAGGGCTAAGGTGAGAGCCAGGAACGTGGCCTATGACACACTTCCTGTCATCATCCACGGGAACGGCCCCACCAAGGTAACCGACCAATCGCAGCCTTCTATTGTGATGACATCATTAGTGTTCCGGCACAGAGTCACATGACCTCAGGGTCACATGACCTCGTCTCTGTGTCTCTGCAGCTGCAGCTGAACTACCTGGGTAACTACGTTCCCTCAGCCTGGACCTTTGAGAACGGATGTGGGATCTGTGACGACGACCTGCTGTTCTTCAACGACGCTCCCGTAGGCTCCGCCCCCTTTTAATGGTGGTGACGGTTCACTTCCTGTAGCGGTGGTTAACGTGTGTGTGTGTGTGTGTGTGTGTGTGTGTGTGTGTGTGTGTGTGTGTGTGTGTGTGTGTGTGTGTGTGTGTGTGTAGGATGAAGACATGCCGCTGGTGTACGTCGCCGTGTTCATCGAGCACGCCACTCCCTTCATGGAGGAGTTCTTGGACCGGCTGACGACGCTCAACTACCCGACGGCGAGGATCCGCCTCTTCGTCCACAACAACGTACGCCGCTCGTAGAACCCCAATGTGTGTTCTGACCCGTTTGTGTTTATGTTTCGGTTCCGCTCTGATCCGTTTAAATCCACCTGTGATCCAGGTCGTGTACCACGAGCGCCACATCCAGAAGTTCTGGGAGCGCCACAGAGATCTGTTCCCCGACGCCCTGCTGGTGGGACCGGAGGAGAACCTGCAGGAGAACAAGGCCCGAGCCATGGCTGTGTGAGTGGAGATGTTTTAGAACCTGAACACGACACGGTTTATCTTCATAGAACAGCACAGGTTCTCTTTTTATTCAGCCAGTGCTGAAATGATGATTCGATTGACGAAGTATGAGTTTTGTGTATTTGTGATTAGCGAGGCGTGTAAGAAGGATCCAGAGTGTGATTACTACTTCAGCATCGACTCTGACGTGGCCTTGACCAACCCTGACACCCTGAGGATACTAATCGAAGAAAACAAGTACGTAATCTCCTCTATACACTAAAGGGTCCAGCCTACCCTACACTCCAACAAGTCCACACTAGCACCCTTCTATATACCCTACACACCAACAAGTCCACACTAGCACCCTTCTATATACCCTACACACCAACAAGTCCACACTAGCACCCTTCTATATACCCTACACTCCAACAAGTCCACACCAGCACCCTTCTATATACCCTACACTCCAACAAGTCCACACCAGCACCCTTCTATATACCCTACACTCCAACAAGTCCACACTAGCACCCTTCTATATACCCTACACACCAACAAGTCCACACTAGCACCCTTCTATATACCCTACACACCAACAAGTCCACACTAGCACCCTTCTATATACCCTACACTCCAACAAGTCCACACCAGCACCCTTCTATATAACCTACACTCCAACAAGTCCACACCAGCACCCTTCTATATGCCCTACACACCAACAAGTCCACACTAGCACCCTTCTATATACCCTACACTCCAACAAGTCCACACCAGCACCCTTCTATATACCCTACACTCCAACAAGTCCACACTAGCACCCTTCTATATGCCCTACACACCAACAAGTCCACACTAGCACCCTTCTATATACCCTACACTCCAACAAGTCCACACTAGCACCTTTCTATATACCCTACACACCAACAAGTCCACACTAGCACCCTTCTATATACCCTACACACCAACAAGTCCACACTAGCACCCTTCTATATACCCTACACTCCAACAAGTCCACACTAGCACCCTTCTATATACCCTACACTCCAACAAGTCCACACTAGCACCCTTCTATATACCCTACACACCAACAAGTCCACACCAGCACCCTTCTATATACCCTACACTCCAACAAGTCCACACTAGCACCCTTCTATATACCCTACACTCCAACAAGTCCACACCAGCACCCTTTTATATACCCTACACTCCAACAAGTCCACACTAGCACCCTTCTATATGCCCTACACACCAACAAGTCCACACTAGCACCCTTCTATATACCCTACACTCCAACAAGTCCACACTAGCACCTTTCTATATACCCTACACACCAACAAGTCCACACTAGCACCCTTCTATATACCCTACACTCCAACAAGTCCACACTAGCACCCTTCTATATACCCTACACTCCAACAAGTCCACACTAGCACCCTTCTATATACCCTACACACCAACAAGTCCACACTAGCACCCTTCTATATACCCTACACTCCAACAAGTACAAAGTAGCACACTAGTACACTTACAGGTAGTAAAGAATAAGCATGAGCTATATGCTACCTAATAGTTATAGTACTTACCCTAAATCTCAAGTCCCTCACTAATGTTCCTGCAGGCTGTTCGATCAGGTCCAGATGTCCTCACCACATTAAAAACAACAACAACACATCAGATCAGACGCTCTGTGTACACGTTTCAATATTTAACTTAACTTTAGGAAATTCTCTGTTTCTGTTTCAGGTCGGTTATCGCTCCCATGTTGTCCAGACACGGGAAGCTGTGGAGTAACTTCTGGGGCGCTCTGAGTCCTGAAGGGTTCTACTCCAGATCTGAAGACTACATCGAGATCGTCCAGGCCAAGAGGATGTGAGCACGCACGCACGCACGCACGCTCGCACGCACGCTCGCACGCACGCACGCACGCACGCACGCACGCACGCACGCACGCACGCACACACACACACACACACACACACACACACACACACTAGTTTAGTGGAGCAACCTTCTCTCAGCACAGGTGAGGTGAATCCTGTTAACCTGTGGTTGTGTGTGTAGGGGTCTGTGGAACGTGCCCTACATCACTCAGGCCTACCTGATCAAAGGCAGCGTGTTGCGGTCCAAGCTGTCCCAGGTGAGCCTGTACGTGGAGGAGGGTATGGACCCCGACATGGTGTTCTGCAGGACCATCAGAGACCAGGTAACACCTGCCGAACACCTGCTCACCTCACAACTACCAAACGGTCAGAGAGCCTTGTTGTAGCTCATCTCTGCGTCCACAGGGAGTCTTCATGTTCGTGTCGAACCGCGACGAATTTGGTCGTCTGGTGGCGTCGGCCAACTTCAACACGTCCAGGCTTCACCCGGACATGTGGCAGATCTTCGACAACCCTGTGGTCAGAAAAACATCTTAATAAACAACATATTAACATGAATACGTGGTCAGCTGAATGAGAGCACATGCTGAATGTGTGAGCATTTGCAGGACTGGAAGGAGAAGTACATCAGTGAAAACTACTCCAAGATCTTTGAGGATGAGAAGAACTTTGTCGAGCAGGTAACAAAACAAACAATACTCCAACCAACAACTTGGTGTATAATTGACCTGAGTTCAAATCAATACGTTTTCCAATCATTTGAACCATCTTGTAGTTCAATATTGATCTCAACTCCACGTCTCTCCCTCAGCCCTGTCCAGATGTTTACTGGTTTCCAGCCTTCTCAGAGAAGATGTGTGATCATCTGGTGGAGACCATGGAGCACAATGGCGCGTGGTCTGGAGGATCACACAAGGTAACCTGTCTGTCTGACTGTCTGTGGATTAAACAGATGGGAAAAGTGAGTTAACAAAGTATTTAGATTTGAAGATTTGTCTTTTCTGTGTGTTTAGGACGAGCGTCTGGCCGGTGGTTATGAAAATGTCCCAACTGTGGATATCCACATGAACCAGATCGACTTTGAGAAGGAGTGGCTGAAATTCCTCAAAGAGTACATCAGCCCCGTCACTGAAAAACTCTATCCTGGCTATTACCCCAAGGTACAGTTCAGTCACTACATAGAGGTACAGTTAAGACACTACATAGAGGTACAGTCCATCACTACATAGAGGTACAGTTAAGACACTACATAGAGGTACAGTCCAGTCACTACATAGAGGTACAGTTCAGACACTACATAGAGGTACAGCCCATCACTACATAGAGGTACAGTTAAGACACTACATAGAGGTACAGTTCAGACACTACATAGAGGTACAATCCATAACTACATAGAGGTACAGCCCATCACTACATAGAGGTACAGTCCATCACTACATAGAGGTACAGTTAAGACACTACATAGAGGTACAGTTAAGACACTACATAGAGGTACAGTTAAGACACTACATAGAGGTACAGTTAAGACACTACATAGAGGTACAGTCCATCACTACATAGAGGTACAGTTAAGACACTACATAGAGGTACAGTCCAGTCACTACATAGAGGTACAGTTCAGACACTACATAGAGGTACAGTCCATCACTACATAGAGGTACAGTCCATCACTACATAGAGGTACAGTCCATCACTACATAGAGGTACAGTTAAGACACTACATAGAGGTACAGTTAAGACACTACATAGAGGTACAGTTAAGACACTACATAGAGGTACAGTCCATCACTACATAGAGGTACAGTCCAGTCACTACATAGAGGTACAGTCCATCACTACATAGAGGTACAGTCCATCACTACATAGAGGTACAGTCCATAACTACATAGAGGTACAGTTAAGACACTACATAGAGGTACAGTCCAGTCACTACATAGAGGTACAGTCCAGTCACTACATAGAGGTACAGTCCATCACTACATAGAGGTACAGTCCATAACTACATAGAGGTACAGTCCATAACTACATAGAGGTACAGTTAAGACACTACATAGAGGTACAGTTAAGACACTACATAGAGGTACAGTCCAGTCACTACATAGAGGTACAGTCCATAACTACATAGAGGTACAGTTAAGACACTACATAGAGGTACAGTCCAGTCACTACATAGAGGTACAGTCCATCACTACATAGAGGTACAGTCCATAACTACATAGAGGTACAGTTAAGACACTACATAGAGGTACAGTTAAGACACTACATAGAGGTACAGTTAAGACACTACATAGAGGTACAGTCCATCACTACATAGAGGTACAGTCCAGTCACTACATAGAGGTACAGTCCAGTCACTACATAGAGGTACAGTCCATCACTACATAGAGGTACAGTCCATAACTACATAGAGGTACAGTTAAGACACTACATAGAGGTACAGTCCATCACTACATAGAGGTACAGTCCAGTCACTACATAGAG
>NW_027176361.1:645000-665000 GCF_023349555.1 Cebidichthys violaceus
TTGGTTAGCTTAGCATAGAGACTGGAAACTGCTAGCTTGTTTATGAACCTTTTCATTATCATTAAACGAATGATGTATATTTAATGTGTTGAGAGGAACAACGGCAACGTTAGCGAGCTAACAAGCTAACAAGCTAGCATGAGTTTAAAAGCTAACATGAGCTGCTGTGTTCTGTTTATTTTGTCCACCCCCTCTTCATTTACATCAGGTTGAACCATAATGTTCTGTAAATAATGAAAACGTGTGTTTTTATTTTCATGTTTTATTAAAGAAAAAGAAACTTGAGACTTTTTAATTTCTACAACAAATAATTCACATTTTACAAACTTTGTGTTGAACTTAAAGAAATATAAATATAATATATAATATGAATGTATAAGTGGTTAGTGAGCCTGTTTTCATACCAGATATTCATAAATATTTACAAATAAAGAGAAGGCTCCATAATATTTATAGTAATATAGTATTTATAGAATCATAATATTTATATTATAATATTTATAGTATTATATTTATATTGTTGTAAAATCCAAAAGTAAAATAAAAAATGTTTTGTGATCATCAGCTTTTATATTTTAATGTTTCAAATAATTTGTATTTAATGTTAATATTTATTTTCTCCTGCTAGAGGTTGAACAGTCACAGGTAGTGAGTTATTATTGTTATTATTGTTAATATTAATATTTGACAGTAAATGTGGAGCTAAAGAGGATGAAAAGCTCATTTCATGTTGCTTGTAGTTCATAAACATTTAAAGAATTTATTGGCCGTGTGTGTGTGTGTGTGTGTGTGTGTGTGTGTGTGTGTGTGTGTGTGTGTGTGTGTGTGTGTGTGTGTGTGTGTGTGTGTGTGTGTGTGCATACATGGGATTTGACTCCGGTTACACATTGCTCTCATCGTACATAGAATATACAATAAAGAAGAGAAGTATAAAAGAAGGACGTTAAAGAAGTAGAACAGAGAAACTGAGCTTAAACATTTAACATTTAACTACTATGTACAATATAAATATATATAGAAGAATATATATGAGCACAAAGAACATCAACAATGACAATGGATTCTGGAAATTAGTGCAGAAAGGTGATAATAGTGCAAATGAAGATGCAGTATGTCTGATTAATTGTTAATTGTTCATCAGAGTGACGTCCAGCAGAGAGATGCTGGTCCTGGTTCTGGTGGTTCTGGTGGTTTTGGCGTACAGAGCTCTGTAGCTCCTACCAGAGGAGAGGAGATGAACAGCTGGTGTTCAGGGTGTGAAGGTCTGCAGTGATCTTTACAGCTCGTTTCCTGACTCTGGAGGTGTACAAGTCCAGGATGGAGAGCAGGCTGGAACCAGTGATCCTCTCTGCAGACCTGACGGTCCGTTGTGGTCTGTTCCTGTCCTGTTTAGTAGCCGATCCAAACCACACAGTGATGGAGGAGCAGAGAACAGACTGGATGATGGTGGAGTAGAACAGGACCAGCAGCTCCTGAGGCAGGTTGAACTTCCTGAGCTGGAGCAGGAAGTTCAACCTCTGCTGGGCCTTTTTTCTGATGGTGTTGATGTTTGGGGTTCACTTCAGGTCCTGAAGGTCTCCACAGCAGACACAGTGTTGTTGAGTATGGTGGGGGGGGGGGGGGGGGGCAGTGTTGGCGGGCTCCTCCTGAAGTCCACTGTCATCTCCACAGCTTTAAGCTTGTAGTCATTTAATCCTGTGATGGAGGATTTCTTGAGGACCGGGATGATCGTGGAGCGTTTGAAGCAGGAGGGGACTTCACACAGCTCCAGTGATCTGCTGAAGATCTGCGTGAAGATGAGGACCAGCTGGTCAGAACAGACTTTCAGTCAGGAGGGGGACACACCGTCTGGACCCGGAGCCTTCCTGATCTTCTGTCTGTGAAAGAGCCGACTCACATCCTCTTCACAGATCCTCAGGGCCGGTGGGGGGTCGTTGGGGAGAGGTGAGGAGGAGGCAGGGGGTGTAGGTGCTTGTTTGATGATGATGGTGGGGGGGGGGGGGGGGTGAGAGTGGTGATTGGGGGGGGGGGGGGGGGGGGGGTCTCCTGTCGTTGGGGAGGACTTGCAGGCCTCTCCACACTGACGAGGTCGTTGGTCCTCTTACCTTGATCTCCTCGTCAGTGTGTTCCTGGTCTGGTTGTACAGGATCCTGTCCCCACGTCTGTAGGCCTCCTCCTTTGCCCGACGAGTCCTGCAGTAAACCGGGTTCATTGTTCAACGTGCAGAAGGTTTTAGTTCCTGCCTGTAGGTCTGGAGAAGATGGACCAGACGGTGATCACAGAGTCTCAAAGCTGCTCGTGGTTCTGAGTGATGTGCGTCCTTCAGCTGTGTAGCAGAGGTCCAGTGTGTTCTGGTGCTACTCTTCATATGTCTCTATTTTGTCAGTTCTTTGCTGAGGTTTGCAGGGAGTCTGGATGATTGTGCTCCATGTTGGTGATCGTGAGGAGGAAGTGAACGAAATGTGGTGGGGAGGGGGGTAACCATGGCAACAGTGTCATTAAAAACACGTCAATAATTAATGTGGACTTTTGAGTCGTGTGTGTGTTTTGCATGAAAGTGAACACACACTCATGAATAGTGTGTGTGTGTGTGTGTGTGTGTGTGTGTGTGTGTGTGTGTGTGAGAGAGAGACTTTGTCCTCCAGGAAGTCGTTGGTCAGCTGGTTCTCTGAGGATCTTCAGCTTCAGTGAGTACAAAGTGAGATCAGAGATGTTTCCTCTGATTCTCTCTGATCAACGATTCTCTTAATATTAAACATGTAGATGAAGTTATTCGCTCGACATCTTCCTCATACTAGCTGTACTTATACTATCTGTACGTATACTAGCTGTACTTATACTAGCTGTACTTATACTAGCTGTACTTATACTATCTGTACGTATACTAGCTGTACTTATACTAGCTGTACTTATACTAGCTGTACTTAAAGCAGATTTAATCAATAGTTTTATTGTAGAAATGTATGAAGTGACAAAGTGTTGTGTTGTTCAGGTACTCTGTTCTCTACCTGCTCAGGTACTCTGTTCTCTATCTGTTCAGGTACTCTGTTCTCTACCTGTTCAGGTACTCTGTTCTCTATCTGTTCAGGTACTCTGTTCTCTACCTGTTCAGGTACTCTGTTCACTACCTGTTCAGGTACTCTGTTCACTACCTGCTCAGGTACTCTGTTCTCTATCTGTTCAGGTACTCTGTACTCTACCTGTTCAGGTACTCTGTTCTCTATCTGTTCAGGTACTCTGTTCTCTATCTGTTCAGGTACTCTGTTCTCTACCTGTTCAGGTACTCTGTTCTCTACCTGTTCAGGTACTCTGTTCACTACCTGTTCAGGTACTCTGTACTCTACCTGTTCAGGTACAAGTCAACGTATTATCAATAATATTCTGATATCTGATGTTTTCCATAAAACAGCAGCAGATCTTAATCTCAGTTTAAATCTATTTATAGCTCCTCCCACTACAAACATTCATCATGAAGTCTTCATCACCACCTTCATCATCATCATCTACCTCAGTGGCAGCTGCACCAGACATTCAGCTCCTCTCTTCATCGTCTCCTCCTCCTCTTCCTCATCTGTCTCTGAGAAGTCCAGAGCTTCAAGCAGAGTTTCTAAAAGGTGAAGTCTGTCTCACCCTCCGTCTCCTGTCTCAAGTCTTCAAAGACGAGTACCTGAACTGACTCAAAACTACTTCAAAGAGACTCAAAACAACCTCAAAGAGACTCAAAACGACCTCAAAGAGTCTCAAAACAACTTCAAAGAGACTCAAAACGACCTCAAAGAGTCTCAAAACAACTTCAAAGAGCCTCAAAACAACCTCAAAGAGACTCAAAACAACTTCAAAGAGACTAAAAACGACCTCAAAGAGACTAAAAACAACCTCAAAGAGACTCAAAACAACTTCAAAGAGACTCAAAACTACCCCAGAGATTCAAATAGACTCATAATGAAAACGTTCCTCTGTCTCATGTTTGTCTTTTTGTTTTCAGAGAGTCAGAACAGACTTCTGTCTCACAGCGATGATGGTGAATCCAGTGTCACCTCCCCCTCCTCTCCTCTTCTGCCCTCCCCCTTCAGTCCTTCCTCCTCCTCTTCCTCATCTCCTCCTGTCAACAGACAAGGTGAGCAAGATGTCCCACTGTGGACAATGAAACGTTGTAAAGTGTAGACATCGCCTCTGGTGGAGAGGACAGTGTGTCTCATTTCCTTACTACATATTAACGGTGTACAGTCTGTGCTGTTTCTGACGTTATCACTGAACGTTCTCATGCGTTGGAACAAAGAGAGCACAGAAGCCTGCAGGTTAGTCAGCAGCCTGATATGAGTTTAAGATTCACACCCTGTGGGACGCTAAGTCACTGAGATCTCATTGGACGAGAGCCACTGACACCTCAGGACTTCCTCAGTCTGTCCCTGAAACCATACAATTCTGCTTCACCTCCAACTCTGGGACGTCCCACGAGATTCGATTACATGACCAGAGGCACAGAAACAATGTTGCTTTTTAAGAAACTCGAGGTCACAGTGTTAGCTTCTGGGACGAACAATAGACTCTTGTCATAACTTAGTTTTTCATGTTTGCTGATAACCAAACACGCTCCTGATAGATCCCAACATCATGTTTTCTTTGTGTGCAGCCCGTCTGTCTCTGTCCAGCCCTGAGCTGCTGTCAGAACTGAAGAAGTCGAGGACACGCAGCCTCCGACATGTCCCCGCCCACAACGGACTGACCACCGTATTTTGTGGACGAGGAGGAAGAGGAGGAGGACAGGTGAGCAGATCAGTTCATGGACACTAAAAGAGAATCACAGAGTCGGAGCAGCTGATAAAATCCTCTTATCTTCAATGTTGCTCTTCTCCTCCAGGTGTCTGGCCCCGCCCCCTCCACACCACCGGCCAATCAGAAGACTTCACCGCGAGAGTAACGGGATGACATCTAGTCATCGTAATGAATGAAGAATTTAATCTAAGTCAAAATGAATCATAACATAACCTTTGACTTGTGAAAAGATTATAAAGAGAAACGCGCTGCTTGACATCAAATCTTTAGTTTGAATCATTTCTTTCACATAAAAGACTTTCAGCTGTTTTTATCGAACATTAAGACTTTTACTGACTGAAGTTTGACGAATGCATTTGTATTATTAATAAGATGAATATTCATGAAGATGAGAACACGATGTCATCGGCTTTACAGCGACACAAACGGAAATAAAACACTTTTCAACATGTAGAAGAATTATAGAAGTTTATTAATTGTGTAACATTTTCAAATGTCAGTCACAGCTGAGCTTCAACTACTGAGGTCACTGATCACCAATTAATGATCATGAGTCCGATCATAAAACAATGGATTCAAAACTGAAAATAAAAACGCAATATAAACATAAAAAGAAAGAAAATGACACAATATAAAAGAATGTTTCACTAAAAAAAGAACAATAACAAGAGAACGTTTATGAAAACAATAATGGGAACACTAATTAAGCTAACTAACTACCTAACTACCTAACTACTTAACTAACTAACTAACAGAACTAATCTCATCCAGAAGTCACATGATAACAGGTGGTTGTTGTTTTGTTTTGTTTTTTTTTTGGGGGGGGGGGGGGGAGTTCCCGTCTCCGATTTAAGATGGTCTCTGGTGTCTGATGTGAATGTTCTTGAACTTTCTGCCGACTTGAGGATGGATTAATGAACAGGTCTACGGGACACGGGGGTCAACTACAAAGAGACCAAAGACAACTACAAAGACACAACTACAAAGAGTTGTATGATATCAATGTGAGAGAAGTTCATAAAAAGCACACAGCTATCGGGACAAGGGGGGGGGGGGTGGACTAGCTTGGCGATGATGTGTGGATGCGTTGGTGGACTTTAAGGTTGCTAATTCGAGAAAAGGTTTTCCCACATTTGTCGCACCAGTACGGTTTCTCTCCAGTGTGAACACGTTGGTGGACACTAAAGTTACTGTGCGAAGCAAAACTTTTCCCGCACTGGTCACACCAGTATGGTTTCTCTCCGGTGTGAACACGTTGGTGTTTTATCAAGTTTGCCGGGGCTGCGAAAGATTTCTCACATTGGTTACAACGGTATGGTTTCTCTCCGGTGTGAATATGCAGGTGGACTTTTAACTCGGTTGACATTATGAAACCTTTCCCACATTGGTCACAGATGTAAGGTTTCTCTCCTGTGTGAATGCGTTGATGCACCTTTAACGAGTGTGACGTCCTGAAAGCTTTCCCACATTGGTCACAGCTGTAAGGTTTCTCTCCAGTGTGAATGCGTTGATGGATTGTTAGCTTACCCTTAGACAGGAAAGTGTTCCCACATTGGTCACAGCTGTACGGTTTCTCTCCAGTGTGAATGCGTTGATGGATTTCTAGCTGGCTCTTCCACGGGAAACCTTTCCCACATTGGTCACAGATGTGAGGTCTCCGTCCGGTGTCAATCTGTGCAGATCCAGAAGTTGTGAAGGATCCTCCCCATTTCTATAGCAACAGACAGACAGACATAAGAACACACTTAGTCCATACGGTCAAATCAAAATTATGTCAGCGTTCATTTGTATCCGTCAGATCCTGAACACTGACCTGAACACCGCTGCTGTCAGAGGACGGTCCTGTTGCTGGTCCTCTGTTGCTGCTCCTGTGGTCCGGGTTCCGCTGGTCCTCCTCCAGTCCGGTCTTGTTGTGCTCCTGGTCCTGGTTTCTGTTTCAGAAAATGAGATAAGTTTAAAAACTCCGGGGTTACCTCCTAGTGTGGACGGACGTAAACGGATACGTTTATAAACGATGATGCAGACGCCCGCGTTCGCTACTTGATTGGTTGTTAGCAGTCACACCGTGTCCTTCCCTGATTGGTCACGCCCCGATCACGTGACCCTTTTCCTTGAAGATATCACAAACAACAACAGTCTTGATTATCGACTACCAGGTTAATTCAACATGGACAACTGATTACAGGTGTTGCTGACCTTGTTGTCTTTACTAGCAGCTGTTGTTCAGTTAAAGTCTGCATGTTGTTATTGGAGCGATCAGTGAGCGCCGTTATCAGACCTACGGAGACGTTTAGGGGAGGATGATGGACACAAAACGGAGGACTTTTCTTTTTAATGTTTATTTTGTTCTGCACAACTATTGTGAAGTTCACACATAAACTGTAAAGGATCAAAA
This sequence comes from Cebidichthys violaceus, assembly GCF_023349555.1. Taxonomy (NCBI): domain Eukaryota; kingdom Metazoa; phylum Chordata; class Actinopteri; order Perciformes; family Stichaeidae; genus Cebidichthys; species Cebidichthys violaceus. Next base: position 652,172 of record NW_027176361.1, read on the forward strand.
GCATAATTTCTCTCCAGTAGGACAGAGACTTCAGCCTCCAGCAGAGCTACGAGTGAGAGGCGTGTGATGACCTCATTAATGACCCATAATCTAGTAAACTATTATGTGTAAATGTTGATTTTAAAGTAAATGTGATGTGAGAGAGATAAAGAAAACAAAGTTTCTAAAACTTTCCATGAACTGTGTCTGTTTGAGTTTATAGAGGAAGATCTTAAGTATCAAACATGTTCACTATGAAATACTTTATAAACTGCTTTTAACTAAGCAACCGATCTACTTCCTGTTTACATCGACACCATCACACTCAGAGTACTGAAGAGTCTTGCTAGTGTGGACACAAAGTTATGAATACAACATGTTTACATTTAGTTCTAGTAGCTGAAATAAAACCAGTGAACAATTTATAATCTGTTTAACATTAACACCCCCCCCCCCCCACACACACACACACACACACACACACACACCCACACACACACACACACACACACTCACAGGACTGTTTGGTGGTTGTTTGTGTTTATAACATGATAATAAACATTGAAGCTGAACTAGTAGATCTAAAGTCAAACACTGAATAAACTTTATTGTGGTAACTTCCTGTTTCCTCACAGTCACATTATTTAACATTAATAACTGTGTTTACCTGTTGCCATGGTGACTCACGGTATCGATGTCCATTGTTAAACCTGCTTTATGAAACCTGGTTTCAGCCTATCGATCAGCTCCACCATTGGCTGAAATCTGATGAGCTCCCCCTTGGATCCTGACCCATTGTCCTGGGCAGACACCTCCGTTCTATGTAATTACCCCTAGGGTTTCTGGGTAATGAAGTTTTCTGATGTCATTTCTTTGAAAAACATGTGCTTACCACATGTGCTTTGTAGCTAACTGTAAGGGCTAGGCTAATGGCGACCACATGGCTACAGCTCCTGGGCAGACACCTCCTTCAGCTACCTTCTTCACACCTCACATTCCTCAAACCCCCCCCCCACAGACACTCAATATACATACACACACACACACACACACACACACACACACACTCACAGGACTGTTTGGTGGTTGTTTGTGTTTATAACATGATAATAAACATTGAAGCTGAACTAGTAGATCTAAAGTCAAACACTGAATGAACTTTATTGTGGTAACTGTGTTTACCTGTTGCCATGGTGACTCACGGTATCGCTGTCCATCTCAGAGTTTGTTAAACCTGCTTTATGAAACTTGGTCCTGGTCCTGGTTCTTGTTCTTGTTCTTGTCCTGGTCCTGGTCCTGGTTCTTGTTCTTGTCCTGGTCTCTTGTCCTGGTCCTGGTCCTGGTCCTGGTTCTTGTTCTTGTCCTGGTCTCTTGTCCTGGTCCTGGTCCTGGTTCTTGTTCTTGTCCTGGTCTCTTGTCCTGGTCCTGGTCTCTCTGATCCAGCAGGTCTTACCTCATGCTCTCCTGGACTCACACTGGAGTAACTTGTCCATTGAAGTCTCGAGGAGTCTCCGTGTTCTCGCGGTCACTCCCTTTGAACTGACCCTCCGGTAAGCCCCGCCCCCTTAGTAACTGTTGCTACGGCCGCAGTGAGTTGTGAAACAAAATGGCTGCCTGACTTCAGCTTCGGTCCAGAAACCAAGATGGAGGTCTTTGTTTATACTTTGACTTCATAACTTTATTAAAGTCAAGTTATTTATTATTATTATTATTAATATAATGTTTATAAACGCTCTCGAGGATCCTGTTCCTGCTCCTGCTCCTGGTCCTGGTCTCTGGACTCACTCTGGACCGTGTCCACTAACAAACACTTACTATATACACAAACTATCACAAATTGTATGTTGCAAGCTTGTGATAGTTTGTGTATTTATTAGTGCTGGGCAAGTTAACGCGTTAGTAATTAATGCCAACAATTTTATCGTGCATTAACGCAGTTTTTAAAATTATTAAGCGGACATTTTTAACGCAAGAACTGAGCAGCGAGCGGTGAACAGCTGTGTCCAGAACCCCCCCTTCACTCCGTCACCGTCGGTCCCTCCTGTCTCACACACACACACACACACACACACACACACACACACACACACACACACACACACACACACACACACGATCGTCTCGTTACAGGATCAAACGTGACAATATCAAAATACATATTGTCGTGTTTTTACATAAACATATCAGCACGTGAGAACAAACTGCTCTTAACTCTTTATTAGCATAACTTCACGCACGTTACTGCCTACAGACTCCCTCCACGTTCCACGCTTCACCTACACTCCCCTGGGTCCTAAGTCCCTCCAGGTACAGCTTCTTATCACCCTCTATGTACCAACGTACATTTATAACTAATACCACACATATTACACGGTACTCAGCGTTGCATATGTGTCTGACCAAAAAAAGCAAAAAATAAATGATTCATTTAAATTATTTTTTTTAGATTTTTTAAAGTTGTTTTGTTTGGAACATGTATAATAAGCATATAATTTAATTATCCTACTGAGAATTTAACAAACATAAAAACATGACAGATAGGTTTGCAGTTTTCAAGGTGTATATTTCAAATTGCATCTATTACACACATGAAAGTAAAGTAGTGAACACCGGCTGAATATCTATTATCAGAATCATTATAACTGTATTTTAACTGATACTGTGTAAAGAATACTGCTGTTAAAAAGAACCTGATCTGTTTAAAGTGTCAAACCAAATGTTATTGTACTTTTGTTCATATAGCAGTACTTTTAAAATAAAAGTACACAATACACTACTTTTAAATTCATTATTGAATTTTGCGCATAACAATGAGATTAATTGCAAAAAACATTTAATCGTTGACCAGCACTAATATATATATATCTATATAGATATATATCTATATATATAGATCTATATAGATCTATATATATAGATATATATATCTATATATATCTATATAGATATATATAGATATATATAGATATATATAGATATATATATAAAAAATGTAATTTGTATGCTTGTAGTTCTGGAGAATAGAACACGGATGCATCCTGTCAGTAATGTTCCTACATCGTCGAGCAAAGTGTCATCGATCTTCCCATTTTTGGTTGTCATGTTTAGAGGGTGAGGCGTGTGGGGAGGAATCCTCTCCTCCAAACTGAGTAGATTGTAAATCAGTAAACGGTACCAAGGCCACGCATTGGTGTGTGGTCCAGCATATATGTGTCGTAGTTAGCCTTTCATTTTACACTCGCGTTGATTCTCATAAGCTGTGTCAGGGCCCCATGATACATTTATTTTTGACGCTGTGTTGTGTTACATTTATTTATCGTCAATAAAGACAGAAAGTTATACGTTTACGGCAGTACTTGGTATGGACAAGGATGGACGTATGCCGCTGAACCACAGAGACAAACCATCGGACCCTTTTTCAAAGTCAGTCTATAAACAGAGCTTGTGATGCTTTAATCAAAGTGGAACATGGAGGGTTTAGTTCCACAGACGTACTCTAAGTGTTATTTATGGTTTTGATAGCTCGCTCTACCATGTCATCTGACTGTCTCTCTCTCTCTCTCTCTCTCTCTCTCTCTCTCTCTCTCTCTCTCTCTGGTGCTATAGAAACGGAGAAGGAAGGGACATATCCATCAGAGTGTTCACCCTAGAGAGAAACTACACAGCTGTGATGAATGTGGGAAAGCTTTCAGCACTAAAGGTCAAGTGAAAATTCACAGGCGCATTCACACTGGAGAGAAACCCTACAGCTGTGGCCAATGTGGGAAAGCATTTCGCGATGGTTCACAATTTAGACGTCACCAACCCGTTCACACTCCATCAGTTTGAAAAGTTTTCGGAGCCCAGCCAGCTGTTTCCTCCTGGCTCCTCCCCATGCGCTGATGCTCCCATGTCTTTGTCTATTATTAGTTGCCTTTTGTCTCTTTGTCTTTTGTTTTTTGTAGTTGTATTTTGTCTCTTTAATTAGTATTAGTACAAATTAGTGTATAAGAACTTGTGTAAACGCATTATGATGTGAGTGATTCAACATAATAATAACATATAACCTGCTGTATTCAATGATATAAGTCATTTAACATTTAACATGTTTGATTTAATGAAATGAGTGATTTAACATATTACCTTTTTGATTCAATTTATAACTTGGAAAGAATTTAAGTTTAGTCAGACTCTGGGGTCTGCTCATGTGTTTTACTTTCTCAAAGAATAAACTATTGCATCGAACTCTAACCGCCTCCAGTGATTTTTTTAACATATTTGGGAATCCAATAGCAGCAAATTTACAGAATAGACTTAAGTGTTGGAGCAGTAGTTTAGACTTCATTGACTGGCGAGCCAGCCAGGAGGCTTTGAGGACATCTGAGGACCTGAACCGGTGGATCAACCTTCATCTCAGAACATCAGTGGCCACAAAATTCAGAAGATAAGCAGATCCTTTTTATTTCTGTTTTTCTGATTGTCTGAGTGTGGGACTCCGCCCAGGTGAAGTAAATCAATGTGTTTAAGAACTGAGCTAAAACTATTAGGAGAATAAAATTGCCTGAGAAAAGTTTAAAACCACATAATATCTTCCCCCTCTCTCCTCCTCCTCCTCCTCACTCTCTTCCTCCTCTGTCCCGTCAGATAAACATGAATGAATAAATAAAGTCGTTCACTGCAGCGTGTTGTAATGCTACATTTTTGTGTATATTTCTACTTTGTGTATATTTCTACTTTGTGTGTATTTTTACTTTGTGTATATTTCTACTTTGTGTATATTTTTACTTTGTGTATAATATGTGTATGTTAGCGTACAGGCCCAGATATGTGCTTCTTATTGTTGTGCAGAAGAAGAGTTCTTCTTCTCTGCTCTTAAAGAGAGCTGTGTCGTATGAGGCCGTCCCGTCTCTGGTGTCGGTTGTGTCCGCTTGTTGTTCATTGTTTCTTGTTGTTCACTGTTTCTTGTTGTTCACTGTTTCTTGTTGTTCACTGTTTCTTGTTGTTCACTGTTTCTTGTTGTTCACTGTTTCTTGTTGTTCACTGATTCTTGTTGTTCACTGTTTCTTGTTGTTCACTGTTTCTTGTTGTTCACTGTTTCTTGTTGTTCACTGTTTCTTGTTGTTCACTGTTTCTTGTTGTTCACTGTTTCTTGTTGTTCACTGTTTCTTGTTGTTCATTGTTTCTTGTTGTTCATTGTTTCTTGTTGTTCACTGTTTCTTGTTGTTCACTGTTTCTTGTTGTTCATTGTTTCTTGTTGTTCACTGTTTCTTGTTGTTCACTGTTTCTTGTTGTTCATTGTTTCTTGTTGTTCACTGTTTATTGTTGTTCATTGTTTCTTGTTGTTCACTGTTTCTTGTTGTTCACTGATTCTTGTTGTTCACTGTTTCTTGTTGTTCACTGTTTCTTGTTGTTCACTGTTTCTTGTTGTTCACTGTTTATTGTTGTTCATTGTTTCTTGTTGTTCATTGTTTCTTGTTGTTCATTGTTTCTTGTTGTTCACTGTTTCTTGTTGTTCACTGTTTATTGTTGTTCATTGTTTCTTGTTGTTCATTGTTTCTTGTTGTTCATTGTTTCTTGTTGTTCACTGTTTCTTGTTGTTCACTGTTTCTTGTTGTTCATGTGTAGCGTCGGGTTAGGGTTAACCTCTCCTCTCTGTGTGAACAGAGAGCTCCTTCACGTTGTTCTGGGTTCTTCTTCACTGAGACGGTTCCGTTGTGATGAACCTTCTCTGAGCAGACGATGAACACTTAAAGACAACCTGGTCCTCAGTATTCTTTATTTCAGCAGTAAAAGACTCACGTGGGTCTGGATATACACACAAAACTATATTAAAAAACTATATATTTTTCAGACACTTCATAGATTTTAAAGTGAACAGAACGAAAATACACCAACATTATCTCCCCAACCCTCCACAAGGTGTATATATATATATCTATATAGATATAGATATATATATCTATATATATATAGATATATATATCTATATATATAGATATATATATATATATATATATCTATATAGATATAGATATATATATATCTATATATAGATCTATATATATATATAGATATATATCTATATAGATATAGATATAGATATAGATATATATCTTAACATCATACCGAATGTTCTATAAAGGTTTGAATATATCTTTCACTGGAGTTATTCTGATAATATCTCACCTCTAATGAAATCATAAAAAGCACTTCCTTGACTCTGGGAGGTCAGGCTAACTATAAAGCTAATTGTCAGGCTAACTGTCAGGCTAACTATAAAGCTAACTGTCAGGCTAATTGTCAGGCTAACTATAAAGCTAACTATAAAGCTAACTGTCAGACTGATCCCAGCTGGTTCACCTGTACAGGTCACCAGACTATTGTCTGTCTCACAGAGACAGACAACCGCTCACACATACGGGCAATTTAGAGTCATCAGAACCCAGAGAACCCAGAGAGAACCCACACTGACACGGGGAGAACATGCAGACCCCTCCTGCTGTGAGGTAACGCTGGTAGCCACCACACATCTTACTTCATTAATAAACATGTTTAATTAAATGGCATGGGAGGTGTGCTGTGTGGACCACATGGGGAGGACATCAACAGCATGACAGACTGCATCACAGAATACATTAAACTCTGTGAACTAACCACCATTCCATCCCGGACTGTACACTGCTCCCCAACAACAAGCCATGGATCACCAGTGACCTGAAAGCTCTTCTTAACAAGAAGAAGAGCTTTCAGGTCTGGGGACAGGGACGAGCTCAGGAGAGTCCAGAGCGACCTGAAGCTGAAGATCAGGGAGTGCAAGGACTCCTACAGGAGGAAGCTGGAGGCCAAACTCCAGCAGAACAACGTGACGGAGGTGTGGACCGGGTGAAGCAGATTACTGGCTTCAAGGCTGGAGGGAGACAACCAGGGGACTCCCTGAAGAGGGACAACGAGCTAAACTGTTTCTTCAATAGGTTTAGTTCACAGCCCTCATCTGTCTCCTCCACACACCTCACCTCACAAAAACCTCCCCCTCTGTCCCCACTCTGTCCCCTCTGTTCCCTCTGTCCCCTCTGTTCTCTTTGTCCTCCCTCTGTCCCCTCTGTTCCCTTTGTCCCCTCTGTCCCCACTCTGTCCCTTCGGTCCCCTCTGTCCCCTCCTTCCCCCCTGTTCTCCTTTGTCCCCTCTGTCCCCCTGTCCCCTCTGTCCCTTCTGTCCCCCCTGTTCCCCCTGGAGAACTCTACCAAGGCAAGGCTGCAGGACCTGATGGCATCAGCCCCAGGGTCCTGAAGACCTGGAGACCATCCAGCTGTCTGATGTCCTGCAACACCTCTGCAACCTGAGCCTGAAGCAGGAGGAAGTCCCGGTGCTGTGGAAGACGTCTTGTCTGGTTCCTGTTCCTAAGAAGACGACTTCATCTGGCCTCAATGACTACCGACCGGTTGCCCTCACATCCCATGTGATGAAGGTGCTGGAGAGGCTGGTCTTGGCCCACCTCCGACCGCAGGTGAGGTCCTCACTGGACCCTCTGCAGTTTGCATACCAGCCTCATGTGTTAGTGGACGACGCCATCATCTACCTGCTGCAACGAGCTCAGTCGCACCTGATGGAACCGGTGTCTCTGTGAGAATCACTTTCTTTGACTTCTCCAGTGCATTCAACACCATCCAACCACTGCTGCTGAGTGAGAAGCTGCGGGAGGTGGGGGTTAACAAGTCCACCGTCTCCTGGATCACTGACTACCTCACAGGCAGACCACAGTTTGTCCGACTGGGCCGTGTGCTGTCTGACACGGTGGTCAGTGGTACTGGAGCTCCACAGGGAACTGTTCTGTCTCCCTTCCTGTTCACCTGATACACCGCTGACTTCCAGTACAACTCGGGGTCATGCCATCTGCAGAAGTTCTCTGATGACTCTGCAGTGGTCAGGTGTATAAGGGACGGACGGGAGGAGGAGTCCAGTAGTAGTGGAGGACTTTGTGGAGTGGGCCGGTAGAAATCACCTGCTTCTGAACGTGGCCAAGACCAGAGAGATGATGGTCGACTTCGGGAGGAAGACGACGGCTCCACAGCCACTGAGAGTTCTGGGAGAGGACGTGGACATGGTGGAGGAGGACAAGTACCTGTTCTGGGAGAGGACGTGGACATGGTGGAGGAGGACAAGTACCTGTTCTGGGAGAGGACGTGGACATGGTGGAGGAGGACAAGTACCTGGGTGTCTCCATCGACAGCAGACTGAACTGAAGACCAACATCAACGCTGTGGACAAGAAGGGGAGGAGTCCACTCTTTTTCTTGAGGAAACTTGGATCCTTCAACGTGAGCAGATGTTGGAGATGTTCTACCGGTCTGTTGAGGTCAGTGCTCTGTACTTCTATTTATCTGTCTATCTCTCTCTCTCTCTCTCTCTCTCTCTCTCTCTCTCTCTCTCTCTCTCTCTCTCTCTCTCTCTCTCTCTCTCTCTTTATATATCTATTATGTCCATAAACCAGACATCTGGATCAACATGATGTCACTGACTAACACATCTACAGTTTATAATCTCTGTTATTGTCAATAATGTATGTTATTTGGCTTTTTGTGTCCATTCCCGTTTTTGTCAATTCAGTACTGTCTAATTTTATCATATTTAATTGTATTTATTTTATTTTATTTTATTTTTAGACAAAGTAATGAACGTACATACAAGTACCTCTTATTAAGTTCAGTACTGACTGTACTTAGTCACGTGACGTTGTCCGGTAGAACATGTTGTTTCCCTTCTGACCTCCAGGTGGCGATGTTTCTTTCCCTTTACACTGAAAAGCCTGACCGGAAATAACCCTAACCCGGAAGTGTTGCTGTTTCATTGTGATCTCTGGCTCGCGGCGGGATAGCCGAGCCGCTAACGTTTAAGCTCACGAGCGTGTTTCTCCGTTTTTTTAGGCAGCTGAAGCCGCACGCGCTCAGGTAAACTCTTCGGTAATGTTTTTATGACGACCGGGAATCAAAGAGGTCGCGAGCTGAAGCGCGTTAGTTAGCCCTGAACAGTTACAGCTAACAGTTAGCACGCTGTGCTAGCTGCGGTGCTAACCAGCTAGTTAGCCGCTGTTAGCTAGTGTTAGCTAACTGTTAGCTGTAGCATTAGCTCACTTCAGTGTTTGTTTCTGTTTATTTGTGATTTCACTCACTTTGTTGTTCAGTCAGTTTAAAATGAGTCCACGCTAATGGAGCTGAGCAGTAGCTAACAGGCTAGCTACCAGCTATGCTAATATATTAATGTGAGTTATGTACATTACATAATAGTGTCTATGATATATTAATACTCCTGATATAAGATGTCAAATGAAAGCAGTACTGTACCAATATTATCAGTATTTTAGTATAGCAGTACTACACCTCAGAGGTACATATTGTACTTTATACTGTACTACACCTCAGAGGTACATATTGTACTTTATGCAGTACTACATCTCAGAGGTACATATAGTACTTTATTCTGTACTTCCTGTTTGTCTTTAGTCCAATGGGAGACAGCGATGACGAGTTCGACAGGAGGAGGCGGGACAAGTTCAGGAGAGAGAGGAGCGACATGGAGCGGTCGAGAGAGAGAGAGGAGAGGAGGAGAGACGACTGGCCTGACAGGTACACACACACACACACACACACACACACACACACACACACACACACACACACACACACACCTCATCACAACACACCTGTGTGTGTGTGTGTGTGTGTGTGTGTGTGTGTGTGTGTGTGTTTAAACTGTGTGTGTGTTCAGGGACTGGGACCGCGGCAGAGAGAGGAGGCGGGACTACGATCGCGGTCGCAGAGAGAGGTTTTCTCCCCCCCGACACATCAGCCCTCAGCACAAACGCATGAGGAGAGACTGGTGAGTGTGTGAGTGAGTGTGTGTGTGTGTGTGTGTGTGTGTGTGTGTGTGTGTGTGTGTGTGTCTGTGTGAGTGAGTGAGTGTGAGTGTGAGTGTGTGTGTGTGTGAGTGTGTGAGTGAGTGAGTGAGTGTGTGTGTGTGTGTGTGTGTGTGTGAGTGTGTCTGTGTGAGTGAGTGTGTGTGTGTGTGTGTGTGTGTGTGTGTGTGTGTGTGTGTGTGTGTGTGTGTGAGAGAGTGTCTGTGTGAGTGTGTGTGTGTGAGTGTCTGTGTGAGTGAGTGTGTGTGTGTGTGTGTGTGTGAGTGAGTGTCTGTGTGTGTGAGTGAGTGTCTGTGTGAGTGAGTGAGTGTCTGTGTGAGTGAGTGAGTGTCTGTGTGAGTGAGTGAGTGTCTGTGTGAGTGTGTGTGTGTGTGTGAGTGAGTGTCTGTGTGTGTGTGTGTGTGTGTGTGTGTGTGTGTTTATACTAAACTGGTCATGTGATCATGATGTTTCAGGGAGGACCACCGCGAGCCGTACCGTTACGACATGCCCATGCCGTATGGAGGAGGGGGCGGGGCTCCGTTTCCGGGGGCGGGGCCTCAGGGCTGGCACCCCGACCTCCCTCACCTTCACCCGCACCACGGGGGTCACCCGCTGCAGGGCAGGTGAGCTCACTGTGCAAAAGAAGTCAGAGACCGTGATCATCTACACATCTACAACTTTTGGAAAAGAACGCTTCTTTAACCAAACACGTCTCTAACGGTGACGGGATATTATGGTCTGTAGCAGACCTTCAGGTTCCTCCTCGTCACTCTGAATGGAGCTCATGTTTATTAAGTGTGACACTACTGTTGGTAACATGAAGATCAAATGTGTCTCAGGTTGGGGATGGTGGATCCAGACCTCCCTCCTCCTGGTCCCCCCACCATGAGGACCTTTAAGGTGAGTCACACCTCCTTTAGGAAGCAGTGATGACACTAAGGCGTCTCTGATTGGTTCCTCAGCGTCTTGTGTCTCCTGCAGGACTTCCTGTTGAACATGGAGGACAGCGTGGACGAGACGGAGTCGGTGAAGCGCTACAATCAGTACAAGCTGGACTTCAGGAGGCAGCAGCTGCAGGACTTTTTCCTCCAGCACAAGGACCAGGAGTGGTTCCGGTCCAAGTACCACCCGGATGACATCACGGCCAGGAGGGCGGAGTCTCTGGCCGCCTTAAAGACACGTCTGGGCGTCTTCCTCTTCCTGTTGGACAACAGCTGGCTGGAGGACCTGTCGCTGGACATGGAGCATGCCCCCCCCATCATCAAGCTGCTGGACGCAGGTAGGGACAGACGGGCAGTGAGACGGGTTAGAAATAACTCAAACTAAGCAGCGGTTGATGAGCAGGGTTTTCTGGGTAATGAAGTCCTCCTACTGTCTCACTCTCTGTCCTGTCTTTCTCTGCAGCGGTGATAAAGATGGAGGGAGGGACGGACTTAGACCTGCAGGTCCTGGAGGTGCCGACTGCTGCAGCTGGTGGGGAGACGAGCAGCAGTGGAGGAGGAGGATCAGGAGGAGGTGGAAGTGGTGGAGGAGGAGGAGGAGCACCACCAGGAGGAGGAGGTGGAGGAGAGAAGAGTCAGGGAGATCCCAGTGGAGGAAACGTGAGCCGTCAGACCGACTCAGAGTCAACAGGGAGTCGGAAAGAGGAGACGACCGGAGAGACGAAAGTCTCTGATAAGGTGAGAAGGATCAATAACATCCTGAGCTCTTCTTCTTCTCTGTGATGAGCTCTTCTTCTACTGTCTGTGACGAGCTCTTCCTCTTCTCTGTGACGAGCTCTTCTTCTACTCTGTGACGAGCTCTTCTTCTACTCTCTGTGACGAGCACTTCTTCTCTGTGACGAGCTCTTCTTCTTCTCTGTGACGAGCTCTTCTACTCTCTGTGACGAGCTCTTCTTTTACTCTCTGTGACGAGCCCTTCTTCTACTCTGTGACGAGCCCTTCTTCTACTCTGTGACGAGGTCTTCTTCTACTCTGACGAGCTCTTCTATTCTGTGACGAGCTCTTCTTCTCTGTGACGAGCTCTTCTTCTACTGTCTGTGACGAGCTCTTCTTCTGCTCTCTGTAACGAGCTTTTCCTCTACTCTCTGATGAGCTCTTCTCTGTGACAAGCTCTTCTTCTACTGTCTGACGAGCTCTTCTTCTACTCTGTGACAAGCTCTTCTTCTACTCTGTGACGAGCTCTTCTTCTCTGTGACAAGCTTTTCTTCTACTCTGTGACGAGCTCTTCTTCTTCTCTGTGACAAGCTCTTCTTCTGTGACGAGCTCTTCTTCTACTCTGTGACGAGCTCTTCTTCTACTCTGTGACGAGCTCTTCTACTCTGTGACGAGCTCTTCTTCTCTGTGACAAGCTCTTCTTCTACTCTCTGTGACGAGCTCTTCTTTTACTGTCTGTGACGAGCTCTTCTTCTTCTCTGTGACAAGCTCTTCTTCTACTGTCCGTGACGAGCTCTTCTTCTACTGTCCGTGACGAGCTCTTCTTCTCTGTGACAAGCTCTTCTTCTACTGTCTGTGACGAGCTCTTCTTCTACTGTCTGTGACGAGCTCTTCTTCTACTCTGTGACGAGCGCTTCTTCTCTGTGACGAGCTCTTCTACTCTGTGACGAGCTCTTCTTCTTCTGTGACAAGCTCTTCTTCTACTCTCTGTGACGAGCTCTTCTTCTACTCTCTGTGACGAGCTCTTCTTCTACTCTCTGTGACGAGCTCTTCTTCTACTCTGTGACGAGCTCTTCTTCTTCTCTGTGACGAGCTCTTCTTTTCTGTGACGAGCTCTTCTTCTCTGTGACGAGCTCTTCTTCTTCTCTGTGACGAGCTCTTCTACTCTCTGTGACGAGCTCTTCTTCTTTGTGACTAGCTCTTCTACTGTCTGTGACGAGCTCTTCTACTCTGTGACAAGCTCTTCTTCTACTGTCCGTGACGAGCTCTTCTTCTTCTCTGTGACAAGCTCTTCTTCTACTGTCTGACGAGCTCTTCTTCTACTG
>NW_027176361.1:670000-765000 GCF_023349555.1 Cebidichthys violaceus
GCACCAGACGACCTTGACTTCTTTTAGTGAAACCAGACGATGTTTTTTGTTGTTTTTTAAAACCTTTTTTATATTCCTACATTTCCCATGATTCTTTTCACCAAGGCTCCATCGTGTTTTTTTTTTTTTTTAAAGTTAGGTTTGTGTGTTATTATTGAAGATGATCTGATAAAACTTTCCAATAAAGATACAGAGGATGATGAAGTTGACGATGAAGAGTGGTGTGTTCATGGTCACAGCAGAGATCAGGAGAAAATCATTTCAGGGTATTCATCCTGTTATGTTGTGTAGTTTTAATACGGCGTCTCTACGTCACTCCTCAGACCATATATGGTCACTTCCTGTTCACTGGTTGAAAAAAAAACAAGATGGCGACAGACAAAAATCACCAAACATTGAATCTTTAAATTACGTATAATGTCCATAAATGAATAACATTCAAGACACTTTAACATTACTCAGTTCTTCTTCATAATACAATTATTATAATTTAATAACATGTTTTTTGGAAACATGTTATTTCTATTATGTACTTTCTACTGTACTACATCTCAGAGGTACATAGTGTACTTTATACTGCATTATATTTATCTGACAGCTTTCAGATTTATATTTAAAGATGAATCGATTATAAAAATCAGCTTTAGTTGCTCTGATGTAATATAATAAACAAATATTCTCTTCAATAACAGGATGTGATGTCACCTGTCAATCAAACGATATGGGCGGAGTCACAGTGAGTTAACGGCTCTTGTTTATTTTAAAGATCTGCAGAAGATTTATTGAAAAGTTTATCAAAACATGATTCATATCAGAATTTATGAAAAGTTTTTATTTACAAAAGATATACACTCAAAACAAATCTGAAAAGTGAATTAAGTTCATAATATGACAATGATTCCAGAAATGACAGGTTTGTTCTTCCTGTTAAAAAAAGTTAAAAACATTAAACTATGTGGTAATATTTAACGACTCACTTTATAGATTCAGTTTGTTGGGATTTAAATTAAATGAAGCTTCATAAACACAAAACTTTCCTTCCAGAAGAAATTAAGCAGTTAATTATGTTGAACATAGTTTGTCTTTAAATCATTTAATCTGTAACGTTGTGATGTCATCGACACGCCCCCTGTCTCAGTGTGACATCATCAACAGCGATCTGTCCTCGTCGTCCTTTCCTCCGCTCGGCCTTCAACAACACCTGCAGACACACAAACACACAACTGTCAACGACAACGCAAACACAAAACCTGATGTCAAGAAACGTGTGTGTGTGTGTGTGTGTGTGTGTCTCACCTTCTCCACAGACTGCATCTTTAAGGTAACCTGTGTGTGTCTCCAACCATGTCCACCTGTCCTGCTCCAGAGGGCGGAGCTGTACCTGCATCAGCCAATCAGGAACGAGACATCACGTGTTTGTTTTCATTTACTGTAAATCTAAACGTGTGATGTGTGATGAGCTCCGCTACCGTTGGTCTCGTCCTTTTTTCCTGACAAACAGTTGCAGCACGCCCACATGGTGACCCGTCAGCCAATGGGAAAAGGAGAAACACAGGTTGCCATGGCTCCAGGGCGGGACAATTTGGACGGCCAATCGAGCACCACGGATACTCCTTTGTCCCGCCTTCAGCTCTGGAACAGACAGGTAACGTACACCTGAGAGGAAAAAAATATTATCTTGTATTAAGATTTTTTTTGTAGTACATATTCATTTCATAGTATAGCATGTCAAAAAAAGACATAGTATAGCATGTCGAAAAAAGTAAAAAAAACGGTCATAGTATAGCATGTCGAAAAAAGTAAAAAAACAGTCATAGTATAACATGTCAAAAAAAGTCAAAAAAATCATAGTATAGTATGTCGAAAACAGTCATAGTATAGCGTGTCAAAAAAAGTCCAAAAAACAGTCATAGTATAGCGTGTAGAAAAAAGTAAAAAAAACAGTCATAGTATAGCATGTCGAAAAAAGTAAAAAAACAGTCATAGTATAGCATGTCGAAAAAAATAAAAAAACACTCATAGTATAGCATGTCGAAAAAAAAAAAAAAAAAAGTCATAGTATAGCATGTCGAAAAACTGTCATAGTATAGCATGTCGAAAAAAGTAAAAAAAAAACAGTCATAGAAGTTAAAAAAAGTTAAAAAAAATCATAGTATAGTATGTCGAAAACAGTCATAGTATAGCGTGTCGAAAACAGTAAAAAAAAACAGTCATAGTATAGCATGTCGAAAAAAGTCAAAAAACGGTCATAGTATAGCATGTAAAAAAAAAGTGAAAAAAGTAATAATATAACATGTCGAAAAAAGTCAAAAAACAGTAATAGTATAGCGTGTCGAAAAAAGTAAAAAAAACAGTCATAGTATAACATGTCAAAAAAAGTAAAAAAAATCATAGTATAGCATGTCGAAAACAGTCATAGTATAGCGTGTCGAAAAAAATAAAAAAAACAGTCATAGTATAACATGTCAAAAAAAGTCAAAAAACAGTCATAGTATAGCATATCGAAAAAAGTAAAAAAAGTCACAGTATAGCATGTCGAAAAAAGTGAAAAAAACAGTCATAGTATAGCATGTCGAAAACAGTCAAAAGAAACAGTCATATAGTATGTCGAAAAAAGTAAAAAAACAGTCAAAGGAAAGGGTGTCGAAAAAAGTCCAAAAAACAGTCATAGTATAGCGTGTCAAGAAAAGTCAAAAAAAGTCATAGTATAGCGTGTCGAAAAAAGTCCAAAAAACAGTCATAGTATAACATGTCAAAAAAGTAAAAAAAACAGTCATAGTATAGCATGTCGAAAAAAGTAAAAAAAACAGTCATAGTATAGCATGTCAAAAAAAGTTAAAAAAAATCATAGTATAGTATGTCGAAAACAGTCATAAAAAAGAGTCTCAAAAAAAGTAAAAAAAACAGTCATAGTATAGCATGTCAAAAAAAGTTAAAAAAAATCATAGTATAGAGTGTCAAAAAAAGTCCAAAAAACAGTCATAGTATAGCATGTCGAAAAAAGTAAAAAAAACAGTCATAGTATAGCGTGTCGAAAACAGTAAAAAAAAACAGTCATAGTATAGCGTGTCGAAAACAGTCAAAAATAGTCATAGTATAGCATGTCGAAAAAAGTCCAAAAAACAGTCATAGTATAACATGTCAAAAAAGTAAAAAAAACAGTCATAGTATAGCATGTCGAAAAAAGTAAAAAAAAACAGTCATAGTATAACGTGTCGAAAAAAGTAAAAAAATCATAGTATAGTATGTCGAAAAAAGTCATAGTATAGTATGTCGTAAAAAGTCAAAAAAACATTCATAGTATAGCATGTCGAAAAAAATAAAAAAACACTCATAGTATAGCATGTCGAAAAAAGTCAAAAAAACAGTCATAGTATAACATGTCAAAAAAAGTAAAAAAAATCATAGTATAGTATGTCGAAAACAGTCATAGTATAGCGTGTCAAAAAAAGTCCAAAAAACAGTCATAGTATAGCGTGTCAAAAAAAGTGAAAAAACAGTCATAGTATATAGTATGTCGAAAACAGTCATAGTATAGCGTGTCGAAAAAAGTCAAAAAAACAGTCATAGTATAACGTGTCGAAAAAAGTAAAAAAATCATAGTATAGTATGTCGAAAAAAGTCATAGTATAGCATGTCGAAAAAAGTAAAAAAACAGTCATAGTATAGCATGTCGAAAAAAATAAAAAAACACTCATATTATAGCATGTCGAAAAAAAAAAAAAAAAAAGTCATAGTATAGCATGTCAAAAAACTGTCATAGTATAGCATGTCGAAAAAAGTAAAAAAAAAACAGTCATAGTATAACATGTCAAAAAAAGTAAAAAAAATCATAGTATAGTATGTCGAAAACAGTCATAGTATAGCGTGTCAAAAAAAGTCCAAAAAACAGTCATAGTATAGCGTGTCAAAAAAAGTGAAAAAACAGTCATAGTATATAGTATGTCGAAAACAGTAATAGTATAGCGTGTCGAAAAAAGTAAAAAAAACAGTCATAGTATAACATGTCAAAAAAAGTAAAAAAAATCATAGTATAGCATGTCGAAAACAGTCATAGTATAGCGTGTCGAAAAAAGTCAAAAAAACAGTCATAGTATAACATGTCAAAAAAAGTAAAAAAAACAGTCATAGTATAGCATATCGAAAAAAGTAAAAAAAGTCACAGTATAGCATGTCGAAAAAAGTGAAAAAAACAGTCATAGTATAGCATGTCGAAAACAGTCAAAAGAAACAGTCATATAGTATGTCGAAAAAAGTAAAAAAACAGTCAAAGGAAAGGGTGTCGAAAAAAGTCCAAAAAACAGTCATAGTATAGCGTGTCAAGAAAAGTCAAAAAAAGTCATAGTATAGCGTGTCGAAAAAAGTCCAAAAAACAGTCATAGTATAACATGTCAAAAAAGTAAAAAAAACAGTCATAGTATAGCATGTCGAAAAAAGTAAAAAAAACAGTCATAGTATAGCATGTCAAAAAAAGTTAAAAAAAATCATAGTATAGTATGTCGAAAACAGTCATAGAAAAGAGTCTCAAAAAAAGTAAAAAAAACAGTCATAGTATAGCATGTCAAAAAAAGTTAAAAAAAATCATAGTATAGTATGTCGAAAACAGTCATAGTATAGAGTGTCAAAAAAAGTCCAAAAAACAGTCATAGTATAGCATGTCGAAAAAAGTAAAAAAAACAGTCATAGTATAGCGTGTCGAAAACAGTAAAAAAAAACAGTCATAGTATAGCGTGTCGAAAACAGTCAAAAATAGTCATAGTATAGCATGTCGAAAAAAGTCCAAAAAACAGTCATAGTATAACATGTCAAAAAAGTAAAAAAAACAGTCATAGTATAGCATGTCGAAAAAAGTAAAAAAAAACAGTCATAGTATAACGTGTCGAAAAAAGTAAAAAAATCATAGTATAGTATGTCGAAAAAAGTCATAGTATAGTATGTCGTAAAAAGTCAAAAAAACATTCATAGTATAGCATGTCGAAAAAAATAAAAAAACACTCATAGTATAGCATGTCGAAAAAAGTCAAAAAAACAGTCATAGTATAACATGTAAAAAAAATCATAGTATAGTATGTCGAAAACAGTCATAGTATAGCGTGTCAAAAAAAGTCCAAAAAACAGTCATAGTATAGCGTGTCAAAAAAAGTGAAAAAACAGTCATAGTATATAGTATGTCGAAAACAGTCATAGTATAGCGTGTCGAAAAAAGTCAAAAAAACAGTCATAGTATAACATGTCAAAAAAAGTAAAAAAAATCATAGTATAGCATGTCGAAAACAGTCATAGTATAGCGTGTCGAAAAAAATAAAAAAAACAGTCATAGTATAGCATGTCGAAAAAAGTCAAAAAAACAGTCATAGTATAACATGTCAAAAAAAGTAAAAAAACAGTCATAGTATAGCATATCGAAAAAAGTAAAAAAAGTCACAGTATAGCATGTCGAAAAAAGTGAAAAAAACAGTCATAGTATAGCATGTCGAAAACAGTCAAAAGAAACAGTCATATAGTATGTCGAAAAAAGTAAAAAAACAGTCAAAGGAAAGGGTGTCGAAAAAAGTCCAAAAAACAGTCATAGTATAGCGTGTCAAGAAAAGTCAAAAAAAGTCATAGTATAGCGTGTCGAAAAAAGTCCAAAAAACAGTCATAGTATAGCATGTCAAAAAAAGTTAAAAAAAATCATAGTATAGTATGTCGAAAACAGTCATAGTATAGAGTGTCAAAAAAAGTCCAAAAAACAGTCATAGTATAGCATGTCGAAAAAAGTAAAAAAAAAGTCATAGTATAGCGTGTCGAAAACAGTAAAAAAAAACAGTCATAGTATAGCGTGTCGAAAACAGTCAAAAATAGTCATAGTATAGCATGTCGAAAAAAGTCCAAAAAACAGTCATAGTATAACATGTCAAAAAAGTAAAAAAAACAGTCATAGTATAGCATGTCGAAAAAAGTAAAAAAAAACAGTCATAGTATAACGTGTCGAAAAAAGTAAAAAAATCATAGTATAGTATGTCGAAAAAAGTCATAGTATAGTATGTCGTAAAAAGTCAAAAAAACATTCATAGTATAGCATGTCGAAAAAATTAAAAAAAACACTCATAGTATAGCATGTCGAAAAAAGTCAAAAAAACAGTCATAGTATAACATGTCAAAAAAAGTTAAAAAAATCATAGTATAGTATGTCGAAAACAGTCATAGTATAGCGTGTCAAAAAAAGTCAAAAAAACACTCATAGTATAGCATGTCGAAAAAAGTCAAAAAAACAGTCATAGTATAACATGTCGAAAAAAGTTTAAAAAAGTCATAGTATAGCATGTCGAAAAACTGTCATAGTATAGCATGTCGAAAAAAGTAAAAAAACAGTCAAAGGAAAGGGTGTCAAGAAAAGTGAAAAAACAGTCATAGTATAGCATGTCGAAAACAGTAAAAAAAAACAGTCATAGTATAGTATGTTGAAAACAGTCATAGTATAGCGTGTCGAAAAAAGTCAAAAAAACAGTCATAGTATAACGTGTCGAAAAAAGTAAAAAAATCATAGTATAGTATGTCGAAAAAAGTCATAGTATAGTATGTCGTAAAAAGTCAAAAAAACATTCATAGTATAGCATGTCGAAAAAAGTCAAAAAAACAGTCATAGTATAACATGTCAAAAAAAGTTAAAAAAATCATAGTATAGTATGTCAAAAACAGTCATAGTATAGCGTGTCAAAAAAAGTCCAAAAAACAGTCATAGTATAGCATGTCGAAAAAAGTTTAAAAAAAAGTCATAGTATAGCATGTCGAAAAACTGTCATAGTATAGCATGTCGAAAAAAGTAAAAAAAAAACAGTCATAGAAGTTAAAAAAAGTAAAAAAAAATCATAGTATAGTATGTCGAAAACAGTCATAGTATAGCGTGTCGAAAAATGTCAAAAAAAACAGTCATAGTATAGCATGTCGAAAAAAGTCAAAAAACGGTCATAGTATAGCATGTAAAAAAAAGTGAAAAAAACAGTCATAGTATAGCGTGTCGAAAAAAATAAAAAAAACAGTCATAGTATAGCATGTCAAAAAAAGTAAAAAAAACAGTCATAGTATAGCATATCGAAAAAAGTAAAAAAAGTCACAGTATAGCATGTCGAAAAAAGTGAAAAAAACAGTGATAGTATAGCATGTCGAAAACAGTCAAAAGAAAGTCATATAGTATGTCGAAAAAAGTAAAAAAACAGTCAAAGGAAAGGGTGTCGAAAAAAGTCGAAAAAACAGTTATAGTATAGCGTGTCAAGAAAAGTGAAAAAACAGTCATAGTATAGCGTGTCGAAAAAAGTCCAAAAAACAGTCATAGTATAACATGTCAAAAAAAGTTAAAAAAATCATAGTATAGTATGTCGAAAACAGTCATAGTATAGCGTGTCAAAAAAAGTCCAAAAAACAGTCATAGTATAGCATGTCGAAAAAAGTAAAAAAAACAGTCATAGTATAGCATGTCGAAAAAAGTAAAAAAAACAGTCATAGTATAGCGTGTCGAAAACAGTAAAAAAAAACAGTCATAGTATAGCGTGTCGAAAACAGTCAAAAATAGTCATAGTATAGCATGTCGAAGAAAGTCCAAAAAACAGTCATAGTATAGTATGTCGAAAAAAGTAAAAAAACAGTCAAAGGAAAGGGTGTCAAGAAAAGTGAAAAAACAGTCATAGTATAGCGTGTCAAAAAAAGTGAAAAAACAGTCATAGTATAGCATGTCAAAAAAACCAGTCATAGTAAAGCATGTCGAAAAACTGTCATAGTATAGCATGTCGAAAACAGTAAAAAAAAACAGTCATAGTATAACGTGTCGAAAAAAGTAAAAAAATCATAGTATAGTATGTCGAAAAAAGTCATAGTATAGTATGTCGTAAAAAGTCAAAAAAACATTCATAGTATAGCATGTCGAAAAAAGTAAAAAAAACAGTCATAGTATAGCATGTCGAAAAAAGTAAAAAAAACAGTCATAGTATAACATGTCAAAAAAAGTTAAAAAAATCATAGTATAGTATGTCGAAAACAGTCATAGTATAGCGTGTCGAAAAAAGTAAAAAAAACAGTCATAGTATAACATGTAAAAAAAGTAAAAAAAACAGTCATAGTATAACATGTCAAAAACAGTAAAAAAACCATTCATAGTATAGCATGTCGAAAAAAGTCAAAAAACGGTCATAGTATAGCATGTAAAAAAAAGTGAAAAAAGTCATAATATAACATGTCGAAAAAAGTCAAAAAAACAGTCATAGTATAGCGTGTCGAAAAAAGTAAAAAAAACAGTCATAGTATAACATGTCAAAAAAGTAAAAAAACAGTCATAGTATAGCATATCGAAAAAAGTAAAAAAAGTCACAGTATAGCATATCGAAAAAAGTAAAAAAAGTCACAGTATAGCATGTCGAAAAAAGTGAAAAAAACAGTCATAGTATAGCATGTCGAAAACAGTCAAAAGAAAGTCATATAGTATGTCGAAAAAAGTAAAAAAACAGTCAAAGGAAAGGGTGTCGAAAAAAGTCCAAAAAACAGTCATAGTATAGCGTGTCAAGAAAAGTGAAAAAACAGTCATAGTATAGCGTGTCGAAAAAAGTCCAAAAAACAGTCATAGTATAACATGTCAAAAAAAGTGAAAAAAACAGTCATAGTATAGCATGTCGAAAACAGTCAAAGGAAAGGGTGTCGAAAAAAGTCCAAAAAACAGTCATAGTATAGCGTGTCAAGAAAAGTGAAAAAACAGTCATAGTATAGCGTGTCGAAAAAAGTCCAAAAAACAGTCATAGTATAACATGTCAAAAAAAGTTAAAAAAATCACAGTATAGTATGTCGAAAACAGTCATAGTATAGCGTGTCAAGAAAAACAGTCATAGTAAAGCATGTCGAAAAACTGTCATAGTATAGCATGTCGAAAAAAGTAAAAAAAAAAAGTCATAGTATAGCGTGTCGAAAACAGTAAAAAAAAACAGTCATAGTATAGCGTGTCGAAAACAGTCAAAAATAGTCATAGTATAGCATGTCGAAGAAAGTCCAAAAAACAGTCATAGTATAACGTGTCGAAAAAAGTAAAAAAATCATAGTATAGTATGTCGAAAAAAGTCATAGTATAGCGTGTCGTAAAAAGTCAAAAAAACATTCATAGTATAGCATGTCGAAAAAAGTAAAAAAAACAGTCATAGTATAGCATGTCGAAAAAAATAAAAAAAACACTCATAGTATAGCATGTCGAAAAAAGTAAAAAAAAACAGTCATACTATAACATGTCAAAAAAAGTTAAAAAAATCATAGTATAGTATGTCGAAAACAGTCATAGTATAGCGTGTCGAAAACTGTAAAAAAAAACAGTCATAGTATAACATGTAAAAAAAAGTCAAAAAACAGTCATAGTATAGTATGTCGAAAAAAGTAAAAAAAACAGTCATAGTATAACATGTAAAAAAAGTAAAAAAAACAGTCATAGTATAGCGTGTCAAAAACAGTAAAAAAAACAGTCATAGTATAGCGTGTCGAAAACAGTAAAAAAAAACAGTCATAGTATAGCATGTCAAAAAAAGTCAAAAAAACAGTCATAGTATAGCGTGTCGAAAACAGTAAAAAAAAACATTCATAGTATAACATGTCGAAAAAAGTCAAAAAAACAGTCATAGTATAGCGTGTCGAAAAAAGTAAAAAAAACAGTCATAGTATAACGTGTCGAAAAAAGTAAAAAAATCATAGTATAGTATGTCGAAAAAAGTCATAGTATAGTATGTCGTAAAAAGTCAAAAAAACATTCATAGTATAGCATGTCGAAAAAAGTAAAAAAAACAGTCATAGTATAGCATGTCGAAAAAAGTAAAAAAAACCAGTCATAGTATAACATGTCAAAAAAAGTTAAAAAAATCATAGTATAGTATGTCGAAAACAGTCATAGTATAGCGTGTCGAAAACAGTAAAAAAAAACAGTCATAGTATAACATGTAAAAAAAAGTCAAAAAACAGTCATAGTATAGCATGTCGAAAAAAGTCAAAAAACAGTCATAGTATAGCGTGTCAAAAACAGTAAAAAAAACAGTCATAGTATAGCGTGTCGACAACAGTAAAAAAAACCATTCATAGTATAGCATGTCGAAAAAAGTCAAAAAACGGTCATAGTATAGCATGTAAAAAAAAGTGAAAAAAGTCATAGTATAGCATGTCAAAAAAATTAAAAAAAACAGTCATAGTAAAACGTGTCGAAAAAAGTAAAAAAATCATAGTATAGTATGTCAAAAAAGTCATAGTATAGTATGTCGTAAAAAGTCAAAAAAACATTCATAGTATAGCATGTCGAAAAAAGTAAAAAAAACAGTCATAGTATAGCATGTCGAAAAAAGTAAAAAAAACAGTCATAGTATAGCATGTCGAAAAAAATAAAAAAAACCACTCATAGTATAGCGTGTTGAAAACAGTAAAAAAAAACAGTCATAGTATAGCATGTAAAAAAAAGTGAAAAAAGTCATAATATAACATGTCGAAAAAAGTGAAAAAAACAGTCATAGTATAGCATGTCGAAAAAAGTAAAAAAATCATAGTATAGTATGTCGAAAAAAGTCATAGTATAGTATGTCGTAAAAAGTCAAAAAAACATTCATAGTATAGCATGTCGAAAAAAGTCAAAAAAACAGTCATAGTATAACATGTAAAAAAAAGTAAAAAAAATCATAGTATAGCATGTCGAAAACAGTCATAGTATAGCGTGTCGAAAAAAATAAAAAAAACAGTCATAGTATAACATGTCAAAAAAAGTCAAAAAACAGTCATAGTATAGTATATCGAAAAAAGTAAAAAAAGTCACAGTATAGCATGTCGAAAAAAGTGAAAAAAACAGTCATAGTATAGCATGTCGAAAACAGTCAAAAGAAACAGTCATATAGTATGTCGAAAAAAGTAAAAAAACAGTCAAAGGAAAGGGTGTCGAAAAAAGTCCAAAAAACAGTCATAGTATAGCGTGTCAAGAAAAGTCAAAAAAAGTCATAGTATAGCGTGTCGAAAAAAGTCCAAAAAACAGTCATAGTATAACATGTCAAAAAAGTAAAAAAAACAGTCATAGTATAGCATGTCGAAAAAAGTAAAAAAAACAGTCATAGTATAGCATGTCAAAAAAAGTTAAAAAAAATCATAGTATAGTATGTCGAAAACAGTCATAAAAAAGAGTCTCAAAAAAAGTAAAAAAAACAGTCATAGTATAGCATGTCAAAAAAAGTTAAAAAAAATCATAGTATAGAGTGTCAAAAAAAGTCCAAAAAACAGTCATAGTATAGCATGTCGAAAAAAGTAAAAAAAACAGTCATAGTATAGCGTGTCGAAAACAGTAAAAAAAAACAGTCATAGTATAGCGTGTCGAAAACAGTCAAAAATAGTCATAGTATAGCATGTCGAAAAAAGTCCAAAAAACAGTCATAGTATAACATGTCAAAAAAGTAAAAAAAACAGTCATAGTATAGCATGTCGAAAAAAGTAAAAAAAAACAGTCATAGTATAACGTGTCGAAAAAAGTAAAAAAATCATAGTATAGTATGTCGAAAAAAGTCATAGTATAGTATGTCGTAAAAAGTCAAAAAAACATTCATAGTATAGCATGTCGAAAAAAATAAAAAAACACTCATAGTATAGCATGTCGAAAAAAGTCAAAAAAACAGTCATAGTATAACATGTCAAAAAAAGTAAAAAAAATCATAGTATAGTATGTCGAAAACAGTCATAGTATAGCGTGTCAAAAAAAGTCCAAAAAACAGTCATAGTATAGCGTGTCAAAAAAAGTGAAAAAACAGTCATAGTATATAGTATGTCGAAAACAGTCATAGTATAGCGTGTCGAAAAAAGTCAAAAAAACAGTCATAGTATAACGTGTCGAAAAAAGTAAAAAAATCATAGTATAGTATGTCGAAAAAAGTCATAGTATAGCATGTCGAAAAAAGTAAAAAAACAGTCATAGTATAGCATGTCGAAAAAAATAAAAAAACACTCATATTATAGCATGTCGAAAAAAAAAAAAAAAAAAGTCATAGTATAGCATGTCAAAAAACTGTCATAGTATAGCATGTCGAAAAAAGTAAAAAAAAAACAGTCATAGTATAACATGTCAAAAAAAGTAAAAAAAATCATAGTATAGTATGTCGAAAACAGTCATAGTATAGCGTGTCAAAAAAAGTCCAAAAAACAGTCATAGTATAGCGTGTCAAAAAAAGTGAAAAAACAGTCATAGTATATAGTATGTCGAAAACAGTAATAGTATAGCGTGTCGAAAAAAGTAAAAAAAACAGTCATAGTATAACATGTCAAAAAAAGTAAAAAAAATCATAGTATAGCATGTCGAAAACAGTCATAGTATAGCGTGTCGAAAAAAGTCAAAAAAACAGTCATAGTATAACATGTCAAAAAAAGTAAAAAAACAGTCATAGTATAGCATATCGAAAAAAGTAAAAAAAGTCACAGTATAGCATGTCGAAAAAAGTGAAAAAAACAGTCATAGTATAGCATGTCGAAAACAGTCAAAAGAAACAGTCATATAGTATG
Organism: Cebidichthys violaceus; assembly: GCF_023349555.1. Lineage (NCBI taxonomy): Eukaryota > Metazoa > Chordata > Actinopteri > Perciformes > Stichaeidae > Cebidichthys > Cebidichthys violaceus. The sequence continues at coordinate 682,520 of NW_027176361.1, forward strand.
TCGAAAAAAGTAAAAAAACAGTCAAAGGAAAGGGTGTCGAAAAAAGTCCAAAAAACAGTCATAGTATAACATGTCAAAAAAGTAAAAAAAACAGTCATAGTATAGCATGTCGAAAAAAGTAAAAAAAACAGTCATAGTATAGCATGTCAAAAAAAGTTAAAAAAAATCATAGTATAGTATGTCGAAAACAGTCATAGAAAAGAGTCTCAAAAAAAGTAAAAAAAACAGTCATAGTATAGCATGTCAAAAAAAGTTAAAAAAAATCATAGTATAGTATGTCGAAAACAGTCATAGTATAGAGTGTCAAAAAAAGTCCAAAAAACAGTCATAGTATAGCATGTCGAAAAAAGTAAAAAAAACAGTCATAGTATAGCGTGTCGAAAACAGTAAAAAAAAACAGTCATAGTATAGCGTGTCGAAAACAGTCAAAAATAGTCATAGTATAGCATGTCGAAAAAAGTCCAAAAAACAGTCATAGTATAACATGTCAAAAAAGTAAAAAAAACAGTCATAGTATAGCATGTCGAAAAAAGTAAAAAAAAACAGTCATAGTATAACGTGTCGAAAAAAGTAAAAAAATCATAGTATAGTATGTCGAAAAAAGTCATAGTATAGTATGTCGTAAAAAGTCAAAAAAACATTCATAGTATAGCATGTCGAAAAAAGTCAAAAAAACAGTCATAGTATAACATGTAAAAAAAATCATAGTATAGTATGTCGAAAACAGTCATAGTATAGCGTGTCAAAAAAAGTCCAAAAAACAGTCATAGTATAGCGTGTCAAAAAAAGTGAAAAAACAGTCATAGTATATAGTATGTCGAAAACAGTCATAGTATAGCGTGTCGAAAAAAGTCAAAAAAACAGTCATAGTATAACATGTCAAAAAAAGTAAAAAAAATCATAGTATAGCATGTCGAAAACAGTCATAGTATAGCGTGTCGAAAAAAATAAAAAAAACAGTCATAGTATAGCATGTCGAAAAAAGTCAAAAAAACAGTCATAGTATAACATGTCAAAAAAAGTAAAAAAACAGTCATAGTATAGCATATCGAAAAAAGTAAAAAAAGTCACAGTATAGCATGTCGAAAAAAGTGAAAAAAACAGTCATAGTATAGCATGTCGAAAACAGTCAAAAGAAACAGTCATATAGTATGTCGAAAAAAGTAAAAAAACAGTCAAAGGAAAGGGTGTCGAAAAAAGTCCAAAAAACAGTCATAGTATAGCGTGTCAAGAAAAGTCAAAAAAAGTCATAGTATAGCGTGTCGAAAAAAGTCCAAAAAACAGTCATGGTATAACATGTCAAAAAAGTAAAAAAAACAGTCATAGTATAGCATGTCGAAAAAAGTAAAAAAAACAGTCATAGTATAGCATGTCAAAAAAAGTTAAAAAAAATCATAGTATAGTATGTCGAAAACAGTCATAGTATAGAGTGTCAAAAAAAGTCCAAAAAACAGTCATAGTATAGCATGTCGAAAAAAGTAAAAAAAAAGTCATAGTATAGCGTGTCGAAAACAGTAAAAAAAAACAGTCATAGTATAGCGTGTCGAAAACAGTCAAAAATAGTCATAGTATAGCATGTCGAAAAAAGTCCAAAAAACAGTCATAGTATAACATGTCAAAAAAGTAAAAAAAACAGTCATAGTATAGCATGTCGAAAAAAGTAAAAAAAAACAGTCATAGTATAACGTGTCGAAAAAAGTAAAAAAATCATAGTATAGTATGTCGAAAAAAGTCATAGTATAGTATGTCGTAAAAAGTCAAAAAAACATTCATAGTATAGCATGTCGAAAAAATTAAAAAAAACACTCATAGTATAGCATGTCGAAAAAAGTCAAAAAAACAGTCATAGTATAACATGTCAAAAAAAGTTAAAAAAATCATAGTATAGTATGTCGAAAACAGTCATAGTATAGCGTGTCAAAAAAAGTCAAAAAAACACTCATAGTATAGCATGTCGAAAAAAGTCAAAAAAACAGTCATAGTATAACATGTCGAAAAAAGTTTAAAAAAGTCATAGTATAGCATGTCGAAAAACTGTCATAGTATAGCATGTTGAAAAAAGTAAAAAAACAGTCAAAGGAAAGGGTGTCAAGAAAAGTGAAAAAACAGTCATAGTATAGCATGTCGAAAACAGTAAAAAAAAACAGTCATAGTATAGTATGTTGAAAACAGTCATAGTATAGCGTGTCGAAAAAAGTCAAAAAAACAGTCATAGTATAACGTGTCGAAAAAAGTAAAAAAATCATAGTATAGTATGTCGAAAAAAGTCATAGTATAGTATGTCGTAAAAAGTCAAAAAAACATTCATAGTATAGCATGTCGAAAAAAGTCAAAAAAACAGTCATAGTATAACATGTCAAAAAAAGTTAAAAAAATCATAGTATAGTATGTCAAAAACAGTCATAGTATAGCGTGTCAAAAAAAGTCCAAAAAACAGTCATAGTATAGCATGTCGAAAAAAGTTTAAAAAAAAGTCATAGTATAGCATGTCGAAAAACTGTCATAGTATAGCATGTCGAAAAAAGTAAAAAAAAAACAGTCATAGAAGTTAAAAAAAGTAAAAAAAAATCATAGTATAGTATGTCGAAAACAGTCATAGTATAGCGTGTCGAAAAATGTCAAAAAAAACAGTCATAGTATAGCATGTCGAAAAAAGTCAAAAAACGGTCATAGTATAGCATGTAAAAAAAAGTGAAAAAAACAGTCATAGTATAGCGTGTCGAAAAAAATAAAAAAAACAGTCATAGTATAGCATGTCAAAAAAAGTAAAAAAAACAGTCATAGTATAGCATATCGAAAAAAGTAAAAAAAGTCACAGTATAGCATGTCGAAAAAAGTGAAAAAAACAGTGATAGTATAGCATGTCGAAAACAGTCAAAAGAAAGTCATATAGTATGTCGAAAAAAGTAAAAAAACAGTCAAAGGAAAGGGTGTCGAAAAAAGTCGAAAAAACAGTTATAGTATAGCGTGTCAAGAAAAGTGAAAAAACAGTCATAGTATAGCGTGTCGAAAAAAGTCCAAAAAACAGTCATAGTATAACATGTCAAAAAAAGTTAAAAAAATCATAGTATAGTATGTCGAAAACAGTCATAGTATAGCGTGTCAAAAAAAGTCCAAAAAACAGTCATAGTATAGCATGTCGAAAAAAGTAAAAAAAACAGTCATAGTATAGCATGTCGAAAAAAGTAAAAAAAACAGTCATAGTATAGCGTGTCGAAAACAGTAAAAAAAAACAGTCATAGTATAGCGTGTCGAAAACAGTCAAAAATAGTCATAGTATAGCATGTCGAAGAAAGTCCAAAAAACAGTCATAGTATAGTATGTCGAAAAAAGTAAAAAAACAGTCAAAGGAAAGGGTGTCAAGAAAAGTGAAAAAACAGTCATAGTATAGCGTGTCAAAAAAAGTGAAAAAACAGTCATAGTATAGCATGTCAAAAAAACCAGTCATAGTAAAGCATGTCGAAAAACTGTCATAGTATAGCATGTCGAAAAAAGTAAAAAAAACCAGTCATAGTATAGCATGTCGAAAACAGTAAAAAAAAACAGTCATAGTATAACGTGTCGAAAAAAGTAAAAAAATCATAGTATAGTATGTCGAAAAAAGTCATAGTATAGTATGTCGTAAAAAGTCAAAAAAACATTCATAGTATAGCATGTCGAAAAAAGTAAAAAAAACAGTCATAGTATAACATGTCAAAAAAAGTTAAAAAAATCATAGTATAGTATGTCGAAAACAGTCATAGTATAGCGTGTCGAAAAAAGTAAAAAAAACAGTCATAGTATAACATGTAAAAAAAGTAAAAAAAACAGTCATAGTATAACATGTCAAAAACAGTAAAAAAAACAGTCATAGTATAGCGTGTCAAAAACAGTAAAAAAAACAGTCATAGTATAGCGTGTCGAAAACAGTAAAAAAAAACAGTCATAGTATAGCATGTCAAAAAAAGTCAAAAAAACAGTCATAGTATAGCGTGTCGAAAACAGTAAAAAAAACCATTCATAGTATAGCATGTCGAAAAAAGTCAAAAAACGGTCATAGTATAGCATGTAAAAAAAAGTGAAAAAAGTCATAATATAACATGTCGAAAAAAGTCAAAAAAACAGTCATAGTATAGCGTGTCGAAAAAAGTAAAAAAAACAGTCATAGTATAACATGTCAAAAAAGTAAAAAAACAGTCATAGTATAGCATATCGAAAAAAGTAAAAAAAGTCACAGTATAGCATATCGAAAAAAGTAAAAAAAGTCACAGTATAGCATGTCGAAAAAAGTGAAAAAAACAGTCATAGTATAGCATGTCGAAAACAGTCAAAAGAAAGTCATATAGTATGTCGAAAAAAGTAAAAAAACAGTCAAAGGAAAGGGTGTCGAAAAAAGTCCAAAAAACAGTCATAGTATAGCGTGTCAAGAAAAGTGAAAAAACAGTCATAGTATAGCGTGTCGAAAAAAGTCCAAAAAACAGTCATAGTATAACATGTCAAAAAAAGTTAAAAAAATCACAGTATAGTATGTCGAAAACAGTCATAGTATAGCGTGTCAAGAAAAACAGTCATAGTAAAGCATGTCGAAAAACTGTCATAGTATAGCATGTCGAAAAAAGTCATAGTATAGCGTGTCGAAAACAGTAAAAAAAAACAGTCATAGTATAGCGTGTCGAAAACAGTCAAAAATAGTCATAGTATAGCATGTCGAAGAAAGTCCAAAAAACAGTCATAGTATAACGTGTCGAAAAAAGTAAAAAAATCATAGTATAGTATGTCGAAAAAAGTCATAGTATAGCGTGTCGTAAAAAGTCAAAAAAACATTCATAGTATAGCATGTCGAAAAAAGTAAAAAAAACAGTCATAGTATAGCATGTCGAAAAAAATAAAAAAAACACTCATAGTATAGCGTGTCAAAAACAGTAAAAAAAACAGTCATAGTATAGCGTGTCGAAAACAGTAAAAAAAAACAGTCATAGTATAGCATGTCAAAAAAAGTCAAAAAAACAGTCATAGTATAGCGTGTCGAAAACAGTAAAAAAAAACATTCATAGTATAACATGTCGAAAAAAGTCAAAAAAACAGTCATAGTATAGCGTGTCGAAAAAAGTAAAAAAAACAGTCATAGTATAACGTGTCGAAAAAAGTCAAAAAATCATAGTATAGTATGTCGAAAAAAGTCATAGTATAGTATGTCGTAAAAAGTCAAAAAAACATTCATAGTATAGCATGTCGAAAAAAGTAAAAAAAACAGTCATAGTATAGCATGTCGAAAAAAGTAAAAAAAACCAGTCATAGTATAACATGTCAAAAAAAGTTAAAAAAATCATAGTATAGCATGTCGAAAACAGTCAAAAGAAAGTCATATAGTATGTCGAAAAAAGTAAAAAAACAGTCAAAGGAAAGGGTGTCGAAAAAAGTCGAAAAAACAGTTATAGTATAGCGTGTCAAGAAAAGTGAAAAAACAGTCATAGTATAGCGTGTCGAAAAAAGTCCAAAAAACAGTCATAGTATAACATGTCAAAAAAAGTTAAAAAAATCATAGTATAGTATGTCGAAAACAGTCATAGTATAGCGTGTCAAAAAAAGTCCAAAAAACAGTCATAGTATAGCATGTCGAAAAAAGTAAAAAAAACAGTCATAGTATAGCATGTCGAAAAAAGTAAAAAAAACAGTCATAGTATAGCGTGTCGAAAACAGTAAAAAAAAACAGTCATAGTATAGCGTGTCGAAAACAGTCAAAAATAGTCATAGTATAGCATGTCGAAGAAAGTCCAAAAAACAGTCATAGTATAGTATGTCGAAAAAAGTAAAAAAACAGTCATAGTATAGCATGTCAAAAAAAGTGAAAAAACAGTCATAGTATAGCATGTCAAAAAAACCAGTCATAGTAAAGCATGTCGAAAAACTGTCATAGTATAGCATGTCGAAAAAAGTAAAAAAAACCAGTCATAGTATAGCATGTCGAAAACAGTAAAAAAAAACAGTCATAGTATAACGTGTCGAAAAAAGTAAAAAAATCATAGTATAGTATGTCGAAAAAAGTCATAGTATAGTATGTCGTAAAAAGTCAAAAAAACATTCATAGTATAGCATGTCGAAAAAAGTAAAAAAAACAGTCATAGTATAGCATGTCGAAAAAAGTAAAAAAAACAGTCATAGTATAACATGTCAAAAAAAGTTAAAAAAATCATAGTATAGTATGTCGAAAACAGTCATAGTATAGCGTGTCGAAAAAAGTAAAAAAAACAGTCATAGTATAACATGTAAAAAAAGTAAAAAAAACAGTCATAGTATAACATGTCAAAAACAGTAAAAAAAACAGTCATAGTATAGCGTGTCAAAAACAGTAAAAAAAACAGTCATAGTATAGCGTGTCGAAAACAGTAAAAAAAAACAGTCATAGTATAGCATGTCAAAAAAAGTCAAAAAAACAGTCATAGTATAGCGTGTCGAAAACAGTAAAAAAAAACATTCATAGTATAGCATGTCGAAAAAAGTCAAAAAAACAGTCATAGTATAGCGTGTCGAAAAAAGTCAAAAAAACAGTCATAGTATAGCATATCGAAAAAAGTAAAAAAAGTCACAGTATAGCATATCGAAAAAAGTAAAAAAAAGTCACAGTATAGCATGTCGAAAAAAGTGAAAAAAACAGTCATAGTATAGCATGTCGAAAACAGTCAAAAGAAAGTCATATAGTATGTCGAAAAAAGTAAAAAAACAGTCAAAGGAAAGGGTGTCGAAAAAAGTCCAAAAAACAGTCATAGTATAGCGTGTCAAGAAAAGTGAAAAAACAGTCATAGTATAGCGTGTCGAAAAAAGTCCAAAAAACAGTCATAGTATAACATGTCAAAAAAAGTTAAAAAAATCACAGTATAGTATGTCGAAAACAGTCATAGTATAGCGTGTCAAGAAAAACAGTCATAGTAAAGCATGTCGAAAAACTGTCATAGTATAGCATGTCGAAAAAAGTCATAGTATAGCGTGTCGAAAACAGTAAAAAAAAACAGTCATAGTATAGCGTGTCGAAAACAGTCAAAAATAGTCATAGTATAGCATGTCGAAGAAAGTCCAAAAAACAGTCATAGTATAACGTGTCGAAAAAAGTAAAAAAATCATAGTATAGTATGTCGAAAAAAGTCATAGTATAGCGTGTCGTAAAAAGTCAAAAAAACATTCATAGTATAGCATGTCGAAAAAAGTAAAAAAAACAGTCATAGTATAGCATGTCGAAAAAAATAAAAAAAACACTCATAGTATAGCATGTCGAAAAAAGTAAAAAAAAACAGTCATAGTATAACATGTCAAAAAAAGTTAAAAAAATCATAGTATAGTATGTCGAAAACAGTCATAGTATAGCGTGTCGAAAACTGTAAAAAAAAACAGTCATAGTATAACATGTAAAAAAAAGTCAAAAAACAGTCATAGTATAGTATGTCGAAAAAAGTAAAAAAAACAGTCATAGTATAACATGTAAAAAAAGTAAAAAAAACAGTCATAGTATAGCGTGTCAAAAACAGTAAAAAAAACAGTCATAGTATAGCGTGTCGAAAACAGTAAAAAAAAACAGTCATAGTATAGCATGTCAAAAAAAGTCAAAAAAACAGTCATAGTATAGCGTGTCGAAAACAGTAAAAAAAAACATTCATAGTATAACATGTCGAAAAAAGTCAAAAAAACAGTCATAGTATAGCGTGTCGAAAAAAGTAAAAAAAACAGTCATAGTATAACGTGTCGAAAAAAGTAAAAAAATCATAGTATAGTATGTCGAAAAAAGTCATAGTATAGTATGTCGTAAAAAGTCAAAAAAACATTCATAGTATAGCATGTCGAAAAAAGTAAAAAAAACAGTCATAGTATAGCATGTCGAAAAAAGTAAAAAAAACCAGTCATAGTATAACATGTCAAAAAAAGTTAAAAAAATCATAGTATAGTATGTCGAAAACAGTCATAGTATAGCGTGTCGAAAACAGTAAAAAAAAACAGTCATAGTATAACATGTAAAAAAAAGTCAAAAAACAGTCATAGTATAGCATGTCGAAAAAAGTCAAAAAACAGTCATAGTATAGCGTGTCAAAAACAGTAAAAAAAACAGTCATAGTATAGCGTGTCGACAACAGTAAAAAAAACCATTCATAGTATAGCATGTCGAAAAAAGTCAAAAAACGGTCATAGTATAGCATGTAAAAAAAAGTGAAAAAAGTCATAGTATAGCGTGTCAAAAAAAGTGAAAAAACAGTCATAGTATAGCATGTCAAAAAAAGTAAAAAAAAACAGTCATAGTATAGCGTGTCAAGAAAATTAAAAAAAACAGTCATAGTAAAACGTGTCGAAAAAAGTAAAAAAATCATAGTATAGTATGTCAAAAAAGTCATAGTATAGTATGTCGTAAAAAGTCAAAAAAACATTCATAGTATAGCATGTCGAAAAAAGTAAAAAAAACAGTCATAGTATAGCATGTCGAAAAAAGTAAAAAAAACAGTCATAGTATAGCATGTCGAAAAAAATAAAAAAAACCACTCATAGTATAGCGTGTCGAAAACAGTAAAAAAAAACAGTCATAGTATAGCATGTAAAAAAAAGTGAAAAAAGTCATAATATAACATGTCGAAAAAAGTGAAAAAAACAGTCATAGTATAGCATGTCGAAAAAAGTAAAAAAATCATAGTATAGTATGTCGAAAAAAGTCATAGTATAGTATGTCGTAAAAAGTCAAAAAAACATTCATAGTATAGCATGTCGAAAAAAGTCAAAAAAACAGTCATAGTATAACATGTCAAAAAAAGTTAAAAAAATCATAGTATAGTATGTCGAAAACAGTCATAGTATAGCGTGTCAAAAAAAGTCCAAAAAACAGTCATAGTATAGCATGTCGAAAAAAGTTTAAAAAAAAGTCATAGTATAGCATGTCGAAAAACTGTCATAGTATAGCATGTCGAAAAAAGTAAAAAAAACAGTCATAGTATAGCGTGTCGAAAAAAATAAAAAAAACAGTCATAGTATAGCATGTCGAAAAAAGTCAAAAAAACAGTCATAGTATAGTATGTCGAAAACAGTCATAGTATAGCGTGTCGAAAACAGTAAAAAAAAACAGTCATAGTATAGCATGTCGAAAAAAGTCAAAAAACAGTCATAGTATAGCGTGTCAAAAACAGTAAAAAAAACAGTCATAGTATAGCGTGTCGACAACAGTAAAAAAAAACATTCATAGTATAGCATGTCGAAAAAAGTCAAAAAACGGTCATAGTATAGCATGTAAAAAAAAGTGAAAAAAGTCATAATATAACATGTCGAAAAAAGTCAAAAAAACAGTCATAGTATAGCGTGTCGAAAAAAGTAAAAAAAACAGTCATAGTATAACATGTCAAAAAAAGTAAAAAAAATCATAGTATAGCATGTCGAAAAAAGTGAAATAAACAGTCATAGTATAGCATGTAAAAAAAAGACATAGTATAGCATGTCGAAAAAAGTAAAAAAAACAGTCATAGTATAGCGTGTCGAAAAAAGTGAAAAAAACAGTCATAGTATAGCGTGTCGAAAAAAATAAAAAAAACAGTCATAGTATAGCATGTCGAAAAAAGTCAAAAAAACAGTCATAGTATAACATGTCAAAAAAAGTAAAAAAACAGTCATAGTATAGCATATCGAAATAAGTAAAAAAAGTCACAGTATAGCATGTCGAAAAAAGTGAAAAAAACAGTCATAGTATAGCATGTAAAAAACAGTCATAGTATAGCGTGTCGAAAACAGTAAAAAAAAACAGTCATAGTATAACATGTAAAAAAAAGTCAAAAAACAGTCATAGTATAGCATGTCGAAAAAAGTCAAAAAACAGTCATAGTATAGCGTGTCAAAAACAGTAAAAAAAACAGTCATAGTATAGCGTGTCGACAACAGTAAAAAAAACCATTCATAGTATAGCATGTCGAAAAAAGTCAAAAAACGGTCATAGTATAGCATGTAAAAAAAAGTGAAAAAAGTCATAATATAACATGTCGAAAAAAGTCAAAAAAACAGTCATAGTATAGCGTGTCGAAAAAAGTAAAAAAAACAGTCATAGTATAACATGTCAAAAAAAGTAAAAAAAATCATAGTATAGCATGTCGAAAAAAGTGAAATAAACAGTCATAGTATAGCATGTAAAAAAAAGACATAGTATAGCATGTCGAAAAAAGTAAAAAAAACAGTCATAGTATAGCGTGTCGAAAAAAGTCAAAAAAAGTCATAGTATAGCGTGTCGAAAAAAGTGAAAAAAACAGTCATAGTATAGCGTGTCGAAAAAAGTCAAAAAAACAGTCATAGTATAGCATGTCGAAAAAAGTCAAGAAAACAGTCATAGTATAACATGTCAAAAAAAGTCAAGAAAAACAGTCATAGTATAGCATGCCGAAAAAAGTAAAAAAAACCAGTCATAGTATAGCATGTCGAAAAACTGTCATAGTATAGCGTGTCGAAAACAGTCAAAAATAGTCATAGTATAGCATGTCGAAAAAAGTCAAAAAAACAGTCATAGTATAGCGTGTCAAAAAAAGTGAAAAAACAGTCATAGTATAGCATGTCAAAAAAAGTAAAAAAAAACAGTCATAGTATAGCGTGTCAAGAAAATTAAAAAAAACAGTCATAGTAAAACGTGTCGAAAAAAGTAAAAAAATCATAGTATAGTATGTCAAAAAAGTCATAGTATAGTATGTCGTAAAAAGTCAAAAAAACATTCATAGTATAGCATGTCGAAAAAAGTAAAAAAAACAGTCATAGTATAGCATGTCGAAAAAAGTAAAAAAAACAGTCATAGTATAGCATGTCGAAAAAAATAAAAAAAACACTCATAGTATAGCATGTCGAAAAAAGTCAAAAAAACCAGTCATAGTATAACATGTCAAAAAAAGTAAAAAAAAATCATAGTATAGTATGTCGAAAACAGTCATAGTATAGCGTGTCGAAAACAGTAAAAAAAAACAGTCATAGTATAGCATGTAAAAAAAAGTGAAAAAAGTCATAATATAACATGTCGAAAAAAGTGAAAAAAACAGTCATAGTATAGTATGTCGAAAACAGTCATAGTATAGCGTGTCGAAAAAAGTCAAAAAAACAGTCATAGTATAACGTGTCGAAAAAAGTAAAAAAATCATAGTATAGTATGTCGAAAAAAGTCATAGTATAGTATGTCGTAAAAAGTCAAAAAAACATTCATAGTATAGCATGTCGAAAAAAGTCAAAAAAACAGTCATAGTATAACATGTCAAAAAAAGTTAAAAAAATCATAGTATAGTATGTCGAAAACAGTCATAGTATAGCGTGTCAAAAAAAGTCCAAAAAACAGTCATAGTATAGCATGTCGAAAAAAGTTTAAAAAAAAGTCATAGTATAGCATGTCGAAAAACTGTCATAGTATAGCATGTCGAAAAAAGTAAAAAAAACAGTCATAGTATAGCGTGTCGAAAAAAATAAAAAAAACAGTCATAGTATAGCATGTCGAAAAAAGTCAAAAAAACAGTCATAGTATAGTATGTCGAAAACAGTCATAGTATAGCGTGTCGAAAACAGTAAAAAAAAACAGTCATAGTATAACATGTAAAAAAAAGTCAAAAAACAGTCATAGTATAGCATGTCGAAAAAAGTCAAAAAACAGTCATAGTATAGCGTGTCAAAAACAGTAAAAAAAACAGTCATAGTATAGCGTGTCGACAACAGTAAAAAAAAACATTCATAGTATAGCATGTCGAAAAAAGTCAAAAAACGGTCATAGTATAGCATGTAAAAAAAAGTGAAAAAAGTCATAATATAACATGTCGAAAAAAGTCAAAAAAACAGTCATAGTATAGCGTGTCGAAAAAAGTAAAAAAAACAGTCATAGTATAACATGTCAAAAAAAGTAAAAAAAATCATAGTATAGCATGTCGAAAAAAGTGAAATAAACAGTCATAGTATAGCATGTAAAAAAAAGACATAGTATAGCATGTCGAAAAAAGTAAAAAAAACAGTCATAGTATAGCGTGTCGAAAAAAGTCAAAAAAACAGTCATAGTATAGCGTGTCGAAAAAAGTGAAAAAAACAGTCATAGTATAGCGTGTCGAAAAAAATAAAAAAAACAGTCATAGTATAGCATGTCGAAAAAAGTCAAAAAAACAGTCATAGTATAACATGTCAAAAAAAGTAAAAAAACAGTCATAGTATAGCATGTAAAAAACAGTCATAGTATAGCGTGTCGAAAACAGTAAAAAAAAACAGTCATAGTATAACATGTAAAAAAAAGTCAAAAAACAGTCATAGTATAGCATGTCGAAAAAAGTCAAAAAACAGTCATAGTATAGCGTGTCAAAAACAGTAAAAAAAACCATTCATAGTATAGCATGTCGAAAAAAGTCAAAAAACGGTCATAGTATAGCATGTAAAAAAAAGTGAAAAAAGTCATAATATAACATGTCGAAAAAAGTCAAAAAAACAGTCATAGTATAGCGTGTCGAAAAAAGTAAAAAAAACAGTCATAGTATAACATGTCAAAAAAAGTAAAAAAAATCATAGTATAGCATGTCGAAAAAAGTGAAATAAACAGTCATAGTATAGCATGTAAAAAAAAGAAATAGTATAGCATGTCGAAAAAAGTAAAAAAAACAGTCATAGTATAGCGTGTCGAAAAAAATAAAAAAAACAGTCATAGTATAGCATGTCGAAAAAAGTCAAAAAAACAGTCATAGTATAACATGTCAAAAAAAGTAAAAAAACAGTCATAGTATAGCATATCGAAATAAGTAAAAAAAGTCACAGTATAGCATGTCGAAAAAAGTGAAAAAAACAGTCATAGTATAGCATGTAAAAAAAAGACATAGTATAGCATGTCGAAAAAAGTAAAAAAAACAGTCATAGTATAGCGTGTCGAAAAAAGTCAAAAAAACCAGTTATAGTACAGTATGTCGAAAACAGTCATAGTATAGCGTGTCGAAAAAAGTCAAAAAAACCATAGTATAGTATGTCGAAAAAAGTAAAAAAAACCATAGTATAGTATGTCGAAAAAAGTCAAAAAAACAGTCATAGTATAGCGTGTCAAAAACAGTAAAAAAAACAGTCATAGTATAACATGTCAAAAAAAGTAAAAAAACAGTCAAAGTATAGCATGTAAAAAAAAGACATAGTATAGCGTGTCGAAAAAAGTCAAAAAAACATTCATAGTATAGCATGTCGAAAAAAATCCAAAAAACAGTCATAGTATAGCATGTCGAAAAACTGTGATAGTATAGCGTGTCGAAAAAAGTCAAAAAAAAAGTACTAGTATAACATGTCAAAAAGTAAAAAAAAACAGTCATAGTATAACATGTCGAAAAAAGTCAAAAAAAGAGTCATAGTATAACATGTCAAAAAAAGTCAAGAAAAACAGTCATAGTATAGCATGCCGAAAAAAGTAAAAAAAACCAGTCATAGTATAGCATGTCGAAAAACTGTCATAGTATAGCGTGTCGAAAACAGTCAAAAATAGTCATAGTATAGCATGTCGAAAAAAGTCAAAAAAACAGTCATAGTATAGCGTGTCAAAAAAAGTGAAAAAACAGTCATAGTATAGCATGTCAAAAAAAGTAAAAAAAAACAGTCATAGTATAGCGTGTCAAGAAAATTAAAAAAAACAGTCATAGTAAAACGTGTCGAAAAAAATCATAGTATAGTATGTCAAAAAAGTCATAGTATAGTATGTCGTAAAAAGTCAAAAAAACATTCATAGTATAGCATGTCGAAAAAAGTAAAAAAAACAGTCATAGTATAGCATGTCGAAAAAAGTAAAAAAAACAGTCATAGTATAGCATGTCGAAAAAAATAAAAAAAACACTCATAGTATAGCATGTCGAAAAAAGTCAAAAAAACCAGTCATAGTATAACATGTCAAAAAAAGTAAAAAAAAATCATAGTATAGTATGTCGAAAACAGTCATAGTATAGCGTGTCGAAAACAGTAAAAAAAAACAGTCATAGTATAGCATGTAAAAAAAAGTGAAAAAAGTCATAATATAACATGTCGAAAAAAGTGAAAAAAACAGTCATAGTATAGTATGTCGAAAACAGTCATAGTATAGCGTGTCGAAAAAAGTCAAAAAAACAGTCATAGTATAACGTGTCGAAAAAAGTAAAAAAATCATAGTATAGTATGTCGAAAAAAGTCATAGTATAGTATGTCGTAAAAAGTCAAAAAAACATTCATAGTATAGCATGTCGAAAAAAGTCAAAAAAACAGTCATAGTATAACATGTCAAAAAAAGTTAAAAAAATCATAGTATAGTATGTCGAAAACAGTCATAGTATAGCGTGTCAAAAAAAGTCCAAAAAACAGTCATAGTATAGCATGTCGAAAAAAGTTTAAAAAAAAGTCATAGTATAGCATGTCGAAAAACTGTCATAGTATAGCATGTCGAAAAAAGTAAAAAAAACAGTCATAGTATAGCGTGTCGAAAAAAATAAAAAAAACAGTCATAGTATAGCATGTCGAAAAAAGTCAAAAAAACAGTCATAGTATAACATGTCAAAAAAAGTCAAAAAACAGTCATAGTATAGCATATCGAAAAAATTAAAAAAAGTCACAGTATAGCATGTCGAAAAAAGTGAAAAAAACAGTCATAGTATAGCATGTCGAAAACAGTCAAAAGAAAGTCATATAGTATGTCAAGAAAAGTGAAAAAACAGTCATAGTATAGCGTGTCGAAAAAAGTCCAAAAAACAGTCATAGTATAACATGTCAAAAAAAGTTAAAAAAATCACAGTATAGTATGTCGAAAACAGTCATAGTATAGCGTGTCAAGAAAAACAGTCATAGTAAAGCATGTCGAAAAAAAGTCATAGTATAGCGTGTCGAAAACAGTCAAAAATAGTCATAGTATAGCATGTCGAAGAAAGTCCAAAAAACAGTCATAGTATAACGTGTCGAAAAAAGTAAAAAAAAACAGTCATAGTATAACATGTCAAAAAAAGTTAAAAAAATCATAGTATAGTATGTCGAAAACAGTCATAGTATAGCGTGTCGAAAACAGTAAAAAAAAGTCAAAAAACAGTCATAGTATAGCATGTCGAAAAAAGTAAAAAAAACAGTCATAGTATAGCGTGTCAAAAACAGTAAAAAAAACAGTCATAGTATAGCGTGTCGAAAACAGTAAATAAAAACAGTCATAGTATAGCATGTCAAAAAAAGTAAAAAAAACAGTCATAGTATAGCGTGTCGAAAACAGTAAAAAAAACCATTCATAGTATAGCATGTCGAAAAAAGTCAAAAAACGGTCATAGTATAGCATGTAAAAAAAAATGAAAAAAGTCATAATATAACATGTCGAAAAAAGTCAAAAAAACAGTCATAGTATAGCGTGTCGAAAAAAGTCAAAAAAACAGTCATAGTATAGTGTGTCGAAAAAAATCAAAAAAATAGTCATAGTATAGCGTGTCAAAAACAGTAAAAAAAACAGTCATAGTATAACATGTCAAAAAAAGTAAAAAAAATCATAGTATAGCGTGTCGAAAAAAGTGAAAAAAACAGTCATAGTATAGCATGTCGAAAAAAGTAAAAAAACAGTCATAGTATAGCATGTAAAAAAAAGACATAGTATAGCATGTTGAAAAAAGTAAAAAAAACAGTCATAGTATAGCATGTCGAAAAAAGTAAAAAAAAACCATAGTATAGTATGTCGAAAAAAGTAAAAAAAAACCATAGTATAGTATGTCGAAAAAAGTCAAAAAAACAGTCATAGTATAGCGTGTCAAAAACAGTAAAAAAAACAGTCATAGTATAACATGTCAAAAAAAGTAAAAAAACAGTCAAAGTATAGCATGTAAAAAAAAGACATAGTATAGCGTGTCGAAAAAAGTCAAAAAAACATTCATAGTATAGCATGTCGAAAAACTGTCATAGTATAGCGTGTCGAAAACAGTCAAAAAAACAGTACTAGTATAACATGTCAAAAAGTAAAAAAAAACAGTCATAGTATAACATGTCGAAAAAAGTCAAAAAAAGAGTCATAGTATAGCATGTCGAAAAAAGTCAAGAAAACAGTCATAGTATAACATGTCAAAAAAAGTCAAGAAAAACAGTCATAGTATAGCATGCCGAAAAAAGTAAAAAAAAACAGTCATAGTATAGCATGTCGAAAAACTGTCATAGTATAGCGTGTCGAAAACAGTCAAAAATAGTCATAGTATAGCATGTCGAAAAAAGTCAAAAAAACAGTCATAGTATAGCGTGTCAAAAAAAGTGAAAAAACAGTCATAGTATAGCATGTCAAAAAAAGTAAAAAAAAACAGTCATAGTATAGCGTGTCAAGAAAATTAAAAAAACAGTCATAGTATAACGTGTCGAAAAAAGTAAAAAAATCATAGTATAGTATGTCAAAAAAGTCATAGTATAGTATGTCGTAAAAAGTCAAAAAAACATTCATAGTATAGCATGTCGAAAAAAGTAAAAAAAACAGTCATAGTATAGCATGTCGAAAAAAGTAAAAAAAACAGTCATAGTATAGCATGTCGAAAAAAATAAAAAAAAACACTCATAGTATAGCGTGTCGAAAAAAATCAAAAAAACATTCATAGTATAGCATGTCGAAAAAAGTGAAAAAAACAGTCATAGTATAGCATGTAAAAAAAAGACATAGTATAGCATGTCGAAAAAAGTAAAAAAAACAGTCATAGTATAGCGTGTCGAAAAAAGTCAAAAAAACCATAGTATAGTATGTCGAAAAAAGTCCAAAAAACAGTCATAGTATAGCATGTCGAAAAACTGTGATAGTATAGCGTGTCGAAAAAAGTAAAAAAAACAGTCCTAGTATAACATGTCAAAAAGTAAAAAAAAACAGTCATAGTATAGCATGTCAAAAAAAGTTAAAAAAAAAGTCATAGTATAGCATGCCGAAAAAAGTTAAAAAAAACAGTCATAGTATAGCATGTCGAAAAAGTAAAAAAAAACAGTCATAGTATAGCATGTCAAAAAAAGTTAAAAAAATCATAATATAACATGTCGAAAAAAGTGAAAAAAAGAGTCATAGTATAGCATGTCGAAAACAGTCAAAACAACAGTTAAAGTACAGTATGTCGAAAACAGTCATAGTATAGCTTGTCGAAAAAAGTAAAAAAAAACATAGTATGTCGAAAAACTGTGATAGTATAGCGTGTCGAAAAAAGTCCAAAAAAACAGTCATAGTATAACATGTCGAAAAAAGTCAAAAAAAGAGTCATAGTATAGCATATCGAAAAAAGTAAAAAAAGTCACAGTATAGCATGTCGAAAAAAGTAAAAAAAACAGTCATAGTATAGCGTGTCGAAAAAAGTCAAAAAAACAGTCATAGTATAGCATGTCGAAAAAAGTAAAAAAAACGGTCATAGTATAGCATGTCGAAAACAGTAAAAAAAAACAGTTATAGTACAGTATGTCGAAAACAGTCATAGTATAGCGTGTCGAAAAAAGTAAAAAAACCCATAGTATAGTATGTCGAAAAAAGTCAAAAAAACAGTCATAGTATAACATGTCGAAAACATTAAAAAAACAGTCATAGTATAGCATATCGAAAGAAGTAAAAAAAGTCATAGTATAGCATGTCGAAAAAAGTAAAAAAAACTGTCATAGTATAGCATGTCGAAAAAATAAAAAAAAAACAGTCATGGAAGTTAAAAAAAGTTAAAAAAAATCATAGTATAGTATGTCGAAAACAGTCATAGTATAGCATGTCGAAAAAAGTAAAAAAACGGTCATAGTATAACATGTGAAAAAAAGTCATAATATAACATGTCGAAAAAAGTAAAAAAAAAACAGTCATAGTATAGCATGTAAAAAAAAGACATAGTAAAGCGTGTCGAAAAAAGTAAAAAAACAGTCAAAGGAAAGCGTGTCAAGAAAAGTGAAAAAAACAGTCATAGTATAGCGTGTCAAAAAAAGTAAAAAAAAAATCATAGTATAGCATGTCGAAAAAAGTCAAAAAAACAGTCATAGTACAGCGTGTCGAAAACAGTCAAAAATAGTCATAGTATAGCATGTCGAAAAAAGTAAAAAAAAACAGTCATAGTATAGCCTGCCAAAAAAAGTGAAAAAAACAGTAATAGTATAACGTGTCGAAAAAAGAAAAAAAATCATAGTTTAGTATGTCGAAAAAAGTCATAGTATAGTATTTCGAAAAAAGTAAAAAAAACAGTCATAGTATAGCGTGTCGAAAACAGTCAAAAATAGTCACAGTATAGCATGTCAAGAAAAGTGAAAAAAACAGTCATAGTATAGCATGTCCAAAAAAGTAAAAAAAACAGTCATAGTATAACATGTCGAAAACAGTAAAAAAAAACAGTCATAGTATAACTTGTCGAAAAAAGTGAAAAAAACAGTCATAGTATAGCGTGTCGAAAAAAATAAAAAAAACAGTCATAGTATAGCGTGTCGAAAAAAGTCGAAAAAAGTGAAAAAAACAGTCATAGTATAGCATGTAAAAAAAAGACATAGTAAAGCGTGTCGAAAAAAGTAAAAAAACAGTCAAAAGAAAGGGTGTCAAAAAAAGTGAAAAAACAGTCATAGTATAGCGTGTCCAAAAAAGTAAAAAAAACAGTCATAGTATAGCATGTCGAAAAAATTAAAAAAAAAATCATAGTATAGCATGTCGAAAAAAGACATAGTATAGCGTGTCGAAAACAGTAAAAAAAAACAGTCATAGTATAGCGTGTCAAAAACGGTCAAAAATAGTCATAGTATAGCGTGTCGAAAGAAGTAAAAAAAGTCACAGTATAGCATGTCGAAAACAGTCATAGTATAGCATGTCGAAAAAAGTCAAAAAACGGTCATAGTATAACATGTAAAAAAAAGTGAAAAAAAGTCATAATATAACATGTCGAAAAAAGTAAAAAAAACAGTCATAATATAGCGTGTCGAAAACAGTAAAAAAAAAACAGTCATAGTATAGCATGTAAAAAAAAGACATAGTAAAGCGTGTCGAAAAAAGTAAAAAAACAGTCAAAGGAAAGGGTGTCAAGAAAAGTGAAAAAAACAGTCATAGTATAGCGTGTCAAAAAAAGTAAAAAAAAAAAGTCATAGTATAGCGTGTCGAAAAAGTAAAAAAAAACATAGTATAGTATGTAGAAAACAGTCATAGTATAACGTGTCGAAAAAAGAAAAAAAATCATAGTATAGTATGTAGAAAACAGTCATAGTATAGCGTGTCGAAAACAGTAAAAAAAAACAGTCATAGTATAGCACGTAAAGAAAAGTGAAAAAACAGTCATAGTATAGCATGTCGAAAAAAGTAAAAAAAAAAAGTCATAGTATAGCGTGTCGAAAAACAGTCATAGTATAGAATGTCGAAAAAAGTAAAAAAACAGTCATAGCATAGCATGTCGAAAAAAGTAAAAAAAATCATAGTATAGTATGTCGAAAACAGTCATAGTATAGCATGTCGAAAAAAGTAAAAAAAACAGTCATATTATAACATGTCAAAAAAAGTCAAAAAACAGTCATAGTATATTGGTCAAATAAAGTAAGAAAAAACAGTCATAGTATAGCGTGTCAAAAAAAGTAAAAAAACAGTCATAGTATAACATGTCGAAAAAAGTGAAAAAAAATCATAGTATACCGTGTCAAGAAAAGTGAAAAAACAGTCAGAGTATAGCGTGTCGAAAAAAGTGAAAAAACAGTCATAGTATAGCGTGTCAAAAAACAGTCATAGTATAGCGTGTCAAAAAACAGTCATAGTATAGCGTGTCAAGAAAAGTGAAAAAACAGTCATAGCATAGCGTGTCGAAAAACAGTCATAGTATAGAATGTCGAAAAAAGTAAAAAAACAGTCATAGTATAGTATGTCGAAAACAGTCATAGTATAGCATGTCGAAAAAAGTAAAAAAAACTGTCATATTATAACATGTCGAAAAAAGTAAAAAAAACAGTCATAGTATAGCGTGTCAAAAAAAGTCAAAAAACAGTCACAGTATAACATGTCGAAAAAAGTGAAAAAACAGTCATAGTATAGAATGTCAAAAAAAGTGAAAAAACAGTCATAGTATAACATGTCGAAAAAAGTGAAAAAAAATCATAGTATACCGTGTCAAGAAAAGTGAAAAAACAGTCATAGTATAGCGTGTCAAAAAACAGTCGTAGTATAGCGTGTCAAGAAAAGTTAAAAAACAGTCACAGTATAACATGTCGAAAAAAGTGAAAAAACAGTCATAGTATAGAATGTCGAAAAAAGTGAAAAAACAGTCATAGTATAGAATGTCGAAAAAAGTGAAAAAACAGTCATAGTATAACATGTCGAAAAAAGTGAAAAAAAATCATAGTATAGCGTGTCGAAAAAAGTGAAAAAACAGTCATAGTATAGCGTGTCAAAAAACAGTCATAGTATAGCGTGTCGAAAAAAGTAAAAAAAAAAAGTCATAGCATAGCGTGTCGAAAAACAGTCATAGTATAGAATGTCGAAAAAAGTAAAAAAAAAAAGTCATAGCATAGCGTGTCGAAAAACAGTCATAGTATAGAATGTCGAAAAAAGTAAAAAAACAGTCATAGCATAGCATGTCGAAAAAAGTAAAAAAAACAGTCATAGTATAGCGTGTCAAAAAAAGTCAAAAAACAGTCATAGTATATTGGTCAAAAAAAGTTAAAAAAAAACAGTTATAGTATAGCGTGTCGAAAAAAGTGAAAAAACAGTCATAGTATAACATGTCAAGAAAAGTACAAAAAATCATAGTATAGTATGTCGAAAACAGTCATAGTATAGCGTGTCAAAAAACAGTCATAGTATAGCGTGTCAAAAAAAGTGAAAAAACAGTCATAGTATGTCGAAAACAGTCATAGTATAGCGTGTCAAAAAAGTGAAAAAACAGTCATAGTATGTCGAAAACAGTCATAGTATAGCGTGTCAAAAAAGTGAAAAAACAGTCATAGTATAGCGTGTCGAAAACAGTCAAAAATAGTCATAGTATAGCATGTCGAAAAAAGTTAAAAAAAAACAGTCATAGTATAGCGTGTCAAGAAAAGACATAGTATAGCGTGTCAAGAAAAGTGAAAAAACAGTCATAGTATAGCCTATCAAAAAACAGTCATAGTATAACATGTCCAAAAAAGTACAAAAAACAGTCATAGTATAGCATGTCGAAAAACTGTGATAGTATAGCGTGTCGAAAAAAGTCAAAAAAACAGTACTAGTATAACATGTCAAAAAGTAAAAAAAAACAGTCATAGTATAACATGTCGAAAAAAGTCAAAAAAAGAGTCATAGTATAGCATGTCGAAAAAAGTCAAGAAAACAGTCATAGTATAACATGTCAAAAAAAGTCAAGAAAAACAGTCATAGTATAGCATGCCGAAAAAAGTAAAAAAAAACAGTCATAGTATAGCATGTCGAAAAACTGTCATAGTATAGCGTGTCGAAAACAGTCAAAAATAGTCATAGTATAGCATGTCGAAAAAAGTCAAAAAAACAGTCATAGTATAGCGTGTCAAAAAAAGTGAAAAAACAGTCATAGTATAGCATGTCAAAAAAAGTAAAAAAAAACAGTCATAGTATAGCGTGTCAAGAAAATTAAAAAAACAGTCATAGTATAACGTGTCGAAAAAAGTAAAAAAATCATAGTATAGTATGTCAAAAAAGTCATAGTATAGTATGTCGTAAAAAGTCAAAAAAACATTCATAGTATAGCATGTCGAAAAAAGTAAAAAAAACAGTCATAGTATAGCATGTCGAAAAAAGTAAAAAAAACAGTCATAGTATAGCATGTCGAAAAAAATAAAAAAAAACACTCATAGTATAGCGTGTCGAAAAAAATCAAAAAAACATTCATAGTATAGCATGTCGAAAAAAGTGAAAAAAACAGTCATAGTATAGCATGTAAAAAAAAGACATAGTATAGCATGTCGAAAAAAGTAAAAAAAACAGTCATAGTATAGCGTGTCGAAAAAAGTCAAAAAAACCATAGTATAGTATGTCGAAAAAAGTCCAAAAAACAGTCATAGTATAGCATGTCGAAAAACTGTGATAGTATAGCGTGTCGAAAAAAGTAAAAAAAACAGTCCTAGTATAACATGTCAAAAAGTAAAAAAAAACAGTCATAGTATAGCATGTCAAAAAAAGTTAAAAAAAAAGTCATAGTATAGCATGCCGAAAAAAGTTAAAAAAAACAGTCATAGTATAGCATGTCGAAAAAGTAAAAAAAAACAGTCATAGTATAGCATGTCAAAAAAAGTTAAAAAAATCATAATATAACATGTCGAAAAAAGTGAAAAAAAGAGTCATAGTATAGCATGTCGAAAACAGTCAAAACAACAGTTAAAGTACAGTATGTCGAAAACAGTCATAGTATAGCTTGTCGAAAAAAGTAAAAAAAAACATAGTATGTCGAAAAACTGTGATAGTATAGCGTGTCGAAAAAAGTCCAAAAAAACAGTCATAGTATAACATGTCGAAAAAAGTCAAAAAAAGAGTCATAGTATAGCATATCGAAAAAAGTAAAAAAAGTCACAGTATAGCATGTCGAAAAAAGTAAAAAAAACAGTCATAGTATAGCGTGTCGAAAAAAGTCAAAAAAACAGTCATAGTATAGCATGTCGAAAAAAGTAAAAAAACAGTCATAGTATAGCATGTCGAAAACAGTAAAAAAAAACAGTTATAGTACAGTATGTCGAAAACAGTCATAGTATAGCGTGTCGAAAAAAGTAAAAAAACCCATAGTATAGTATGTCGAAAAAAGTCAAAAAAACAGTCATAGTATAACATGTCGAAAACATTAAAAAAACAGTCATAGTATAGCATATCGAAAGAAGTAAAAAAAGTCATAGTATAGCATGTCGAAAAAAGTAAAAAAAACTGTCATAGTATAGCATGTCGAAAAAATAAAAAAAAAACAGTCATGGAAGTTAAAAAAAGTTAAAAAAAATCATAGTATAGTATGTCGAAAACAGTCATAGTATAGCATGTCGAAAAAAGTAAAAAAACGGTCATAGTATAACATGTGAAAAAAAGTCATAATATAACATGTCGAAAAAAGTAAAAAAAAAACAGTCATAGTATAGCATGTAAAAAAAAGACATAGTAAAGCGTGTCGAAAAAAGTAAAAAAACAGTCAAAGGAAAGCGTGTCAAGAAAAGTGAAAAAAACAGTCATAGTATAGCGTGTCAAAAAAAGTAAAAAAAAAATCATAGTATAGCATGTCGAAAAAAGTCAAAAAAACAGTCATAGTACAGCGTGTCGAAAACAGTCAAAAATAGTCATAGTATAGCATGTCGAAAAAAGTAAAAAAAAACAGTCATAGTATAGCCTGCCAAAAAAAGTGAAAAAAACAGTAATAGTATAACGTGTCGAAAAAAGAAAAAAAATCATAGTTTAGTATGTCGAAAAAAGTCATAGTATAGTATTTCGAAAAAAGTAAAAAAAACAGTCATAGTATAGCGTGTCGAAAACAGTCAAAAATAGTCACAGTATAGCATGTCAAGAAAAGTGAAAAAAACAGTCATAGTATAGCATGTCCAAAAAAGTAAAAAAAACAGTCATAGTATAACATGTCGAAAACAGTAAAAAAAAACAGTCATAGTATAACTTGTCGAAAAAAGTGAAAAAAACAGTCATAGTATAGCGTGTCGAAAAAAATAAAAAAAACAGTCATAGTATAGCGTGTCGAAAAAAGTCGAAAAAAGTGAAAAAAACAGTCATAGTATAGCATGTAAAAAAAAGACATAGTAAAGCGTGTCGAAAAAAGTAAAAAAACAGTCAAAAGAAAGGGTGTCAAAAAAAGTGAAAAAACAGTCATAGTATAGCGTGTCCAAAAAAGTAAAAAAAACAGTCATAGTATAGCATGTCGAAAAAATTAAAAAAAAAATCATAGTATAGCATGTCGAAAAAAGACATAGTATAGCGTGTCGAAAACAGTAAAAAAAAACAGTCATAGTATAGCGTGTCAAAAACGGTCAAAAATAGTCATAGTATAGCGTGTCGAAAGAAGTAAAAAAAGTCACAGTATAGCATGTCGAAAACAGTCATAGTATAGCATGTCGAAAAAAGTCAAAAAACGGTCATAGTATAACATGTAAAAAAAAGTGAAAAAAAGTCATAATATAACATGTCGAAAAAAGTAAAAAAAACAGTCATAGTATAGCGTGTCGAAAACAGTAAAAAAAAAACAGTCATAGTATAGCATGTAAAAAAAAGACATAGTAAAGCGTGTCGAAAAAAGTAAAAAAACAGTCAAAGGAAAGGGTGTCAAGAAAAGTGAAAAAAACAGTCATAGTATAGCGTGTCAAAAAAAGTAAAAAAAAAAAGTCATAGTATAGCGTGTCGAAAAAGTAAAAAAAAACATAGTATAGTATGTAGAAAACAGTCATAGTATAACGTGTCGAAAAAAGAAAAAAAATCATAGTATAGTATGTAGAAAACAGTCATAGTATAGCGTGTCGAAAACAGTAAAAAAAAACAGTCATAGTATAGCACGTAAAGAAAAGTGAAAAAACAGTCATAGTATAGCATGTCGAAAAAAGTAAAAAAAAAAAGTCATAGTATAGCGTGTCGAAAAACAGTCATAGTATAGAATGTCGAAAAAAGTAAAAAAACAGTCATAGCATAGCATGTCGAAAAAAGTAAAAAAAATCATAGTATAGTATGTCGAAAACAGTCATAGTATAGCATGTCGAAAAAAGTAAAAAAAACAGTCATATTATAACATGTCAAAAAAAGTCAAAAAACAGTCATAGTATATTGGTCAAATAAAGTAAGAAAAAACAGTCATAGTATAGCGTGTCAAAAAAAGTAAAAAAACAGTCATAGTATAACATGTCGAAAAAAGTGAAAAAAAATCATAGTATACCGTGTCAAGAAAAGTGAAAAAACAGTCAGAGTATAGCGTGTCGAAAAAAGTGAAAAAACAGTCATAGTATAGCGTGTCAAAAAACAGTCATAGTATAGCGTGTCAAGAAAAGTGAAAAAACAGTCATAGCATAGCGTGTCGAAAAACAGTCATAGTATAGAATGTCGAAAAAAGTAAAAAAACAGTCATAGTATAGTATGTCGAAAACAGTCATAGTATAGCATGTCGAAAAAAGTAAAAAAAACTGTCATATTATAACATGTCGAAAAAAGTAAAAAAAACAGTCATAGTATAGCGTGTCAAAAAAAGTCAAAAAACAGTCACAGTATAACATGTCGAAAAAAGTGAAAAAACAGTCATAGTATAGAATGTCAAAAAAAGTGAAAAAACAGTCATAGTATAACATGTCGAAAAAAGTGAAAAAAAATCATAGTATACCGTGTCAAGAAAAGTGAAAAAACAGTCATAGTATAGCGTGTCAAAAAACAGTCATAGTATAGCGTGTCAAGAAAAGTTAAAAAACAGTCACAGTATAACATGTCGAAAAAAGTGAAAAAACAGTCATAGTATAGAATGTCGAAAAAAGTGAAAAAACAGTCATAGTATAACATGTCGAAAAAAGTGAAAAAAAATCATAGTATAGCGTGTCGAAAAAAGTGAAAAAACAGTCATAGTATAGCGTGTCAAAAAACAGTCATAGTATAGCGTGTCGAAAAAAGTAAAAAAAAAAAGTCATAGCATAGCGTGTCGAAAAACAGTCATAGTATAGAATGTCGAAAAAAGTAAAAAAAAAAAGTCATAGCATAGCGTGTCGAAAAACAGTCATAGTATAGAATGTCGAAAAAAGTAAAAAAACAGTCATAGCATAGCATGTCGAAAAAAGTAAAAAAAACAGTCATAGTATAGCGTGTCAAAAAAAGTCAAAAAACAGTCATAGTATATTGGTCAAAAAAAGTTAAAAAAAAACAGTTATAGTATAGCGTGTCGAAAAAAGTGAAAAAACAGTCATAGTATAACATGTCAAGAAAAGTACAAAAAATCATAGTATAGTATGTCGAAAACAGTCATAGTATAGCGTGTCAAAAAACAGTCATAGTATAGCGTGTCAAAAAAAGTGAAAAAACAGTCATAGTATGTCGAAAACAGTCATAGTATAGCGTGTCAAAAAAGTGAAAAAACAGTCATAGTATGTCGAAAACAGTCATAGTATAGCGTGTCAAAAAAGTGAAAAAACAGTCATAGTATAGCGTGTCGAAAACAGTCAAAAATAGTCATAGTATAGCATGTCGAAAAAAGTTAAAAAAAAACAGTCATAGTATAGCGTGTCAAGAAAAGACATAGTATAGCGTGTCAAGAAAAGTGAAAAAACAGTCATAGTATAGCCTATCAAAAAACAGTCATAGTATAACATGTCCAAAAAAGTACAAAAAACAGTCATAGTATAGCATGTCGAAAAAAGTGAAAGAACAGTCATAGTATAACATGTCAAGAAAAGTACAAAAAATCATAGTATAGTATGTCGAAAACAGTCATAGTATAGCATGTCAAAAAACAGTCATAGTATAGCGTGTCAAAAAAAGTGAAAAAACAGTCATAGTGTAGCGTGTCAAAAAAGTCATAGTATAGCGTGTCAAGAAAAGTGAAAAAACAGTCATAGTGTAGCGTGTCAAAAAACAGTCATAGTATAGCGTGTCAAGAAAAGTGAAAAAACAGTCATAGTATAGCGTGTCAAGAAAAGTGAAAAAACAGTCATAGTATAGCGTGTCGAAAAAAGTAAAAAAACAGTCATAGTATAGCGTGTCGAAAAAAGTGAAAAAACAGTCATAGTATAGCGTGTCAAAAAACAGTCATAGTATAGCGTGTCAAGAAAAGTTAAAAAACAGTCACAGTATAACATGTCGAAAAAAGTAAAAAAAACAGTCATAGTATAGCGTGTCGAAAAAAGTAAAAAAACAGTCATAGTATAGCGTGTCGAAAAAAGTAAAAAAAAATCATAGTATAGCGTGTCAAGAAAAGTGAAAAAACAGTCAGAGTATAGCATGTCGAAAAAATCATAGTATAGTGTGTCGAAAAAAGTCAAAAAAACAGTATGTCGAAAAAAGTGAAAAAACAGTCATAGTATAGCGTGTCGAAAAAGTGAAAAAACAGTCATAGTATAGCGTGTCGAAAACAGTAAAAAAAAAACAGTCATAGCATAGCATGTCAAAAACAGTTAAAAAAAAACAGTTATAGTATAGCATGTCGAAAAAAGTAAAAAAAATCATAGCATAGTATGTCGAAAACAGTCATAGTATAGCGTGTCAAGAAAAGTGAAAAAACAGTCATAGTATAGCGTGTCAAAAAACAGTCATAGTATAGCGTGTCAAATAAAGTAAGAAAAAACAGTCATAGTATAACATGTCGAAAAAAGTGAAAAAAAATCATAGTATACCGTGTCAAGAAAAGTGAAAAAACAGTCAGAGTATAGCGTGTCGAAAAAAGTGAAAAAACAGTCATAGTATAGCGTGTCAAAAAACAGTCATAGTATAGCGTGTCAAAAAAAGTGAAAAAACAGTCATAGTATAGTATGTCGAAAACAGTCATAGTATAGCGTGTCAAGAAAAGTGAAAAAACAGTCATAGTATAGCATGTCGAAAACAGTCATAGTATAGCGTGTCAAGAAAAGTGAAAAAACAGTCATAGTATAGCGTGTCAAATAAAGTAAGAAAAAACAGTCATAGTATAGCGTGTCAAAAAAAGTAAAAAAACAGTCATAGTATAACATGTCGAAAAAAGTGAAAAAAAATCATAGTATACCGTGTCAAGAAAAGTGAAAAAACAGTCAGAGTATAGCGTGTCGAAAAAAGTGAAAAAACAGTCATAGTATAGCGTGTCAAAAAACAGTCATAGTATAGCGTGTCAAGAAAAGTGAAAAAACAGTCATAGCATAGCGTGTCGAAAAACAGTCATAGTATAGAATGTCGAAAAAAGTAAAAAAACAGTCATAGTATAGTATGTCGAAAACAGTCATAGTATAGCATGTCGAAAAAAGTAAAAAAAACTGTCATATTATAACATGTCGAAAAAAGTAAAAAAAACAGTCATAGTATAGAATGTCAAAAAAAGTGAAAAAACAGTCATAGTATAACATGTCGAAAAAAGTGAAAAAAAATCATAGTATACCGTGTCAAGAAAAGTGAAAAAACAGTCAGAGTATAGCGTGTCGAAAAAAGTGAAAAAACAGTCATAGTATAGCGTGTCAAAAAACAGTCATAGTATAGCGTGTCAAGAAAAGTTAAAAAACAGTCACAGTATAACATGTCGAAAAAAGTGAAAAAACAGTCATAGTATAGAATGTCGAAAAAAGTGAAAAAACAGTCATAGTATAGAATGTCGAAAAAAGTGAAAAAACAGTCATAGTATAACATGTCGAAAAAAGTGAAAAAAAATCATAGTATAGCGTGTCGAAAAAAGTGAAAAAACAGTCATAGTATAGCGTGTCGAAAAAAGTAAAAAAAAAAAGTCATAGCATAGCGTGTCGAAAAACAGTCATAGTATAGAATGTCGAAAAAAGTAAAAAAACAGTCATAGCATAGCATGTCGAAAAAAGTAAAAAAAACAGTCATAGTATAGCGTGTCAAAAAAAGTCAAAAAACAGTCATAGTATATTGGTCAAAAAAAGTTAAAAAAAACAGTTATAGTATAGCGTGTCGAAAAAAGTGAAAAAACAGTCATAGTATGTCGAAAACAGTCATAGTATAGCGTGTCGAAAAAAGTGAAAAAACAGTCATAGTATAGCGTGTCAAAAAACAGTCATAGTATAGAATGTCGAAAAAAGTGAAAAAACAGTCATAGTATAACATGTCGAAAAAAGTGAAAAAAAATCATAGTATACCGTGTCAAGAAAAGTGAAAAAACAGTCAGAGTATAGCGTGTCAAAAAACAGTCATAGTATAGCGTGTCAAGAAAAGTGAAAAAACAGTCATAGTATAGCGTGTCGAAAACAGTAAAAAAAAACAGTCATAGCATAGCATGTCAAAAACAGTTAAAAAAAAACAGTTATAGTATAGCATGTCGAAAAAAGTAAAAAAAATCATAGCATAGTATGTCGAAAACAGTCATAGTATAGCGTGTCAAGAAAAGTGAAAAAACAGTCATAGTATAGCGTGTCAAAAAACAGTCATAGTATAGCGTGTCAAATAAAGTAAGAAAAAACAGTCATAGTATAACATGTCGAAAAAAGTGAAAAAAAATCATAGTATACCGTGTCAAGAAAAGTGAAAAAACAGTCAGAGTATAGCGTGTCGAAAAAAGTGAAAAAACAGTCATAGTATAGCGTGTCAAAAAACAGTCATAGTATAGCGTGTCAAAAAAAGTGAAAAAACAGTCATAGTATAGTATGTCGAAAACAGTCATAGTATAGCGTGTCAAGAAAAGTGAAAAAACAGTCATAGTATAGCATGTCGAAAACAGTCATAGTATAGCGTGTCAAGAAAAGTGAAAAAACAGTCATAGTATAGCGTGTCAAATAAAGTAAGAAAAAACAGTCATAGTATAGCGTGTCAAAAAAAGTAAAAAAACAGTCATAGTATAACATGTCGAAAAAAGTGAAAAAAAATCATAGTATACCGTGTCAAGAAAAGTGAAAAAACAGTCAGAGTATAGCGTGTCGAAAAAAGTGAAAAAACAGTCATAGTATAGCGTGTCAAAAAACAGTCATAGTATAGCGTGTCAAGAAAAGTGAAAAAACAGTCATAGCATAGCGTGTCGAAAAACAGTCATAGTATAGAATGTCGAAAAAAGTAAAAAAACAGTCATAGTATAGTATGTCGAAAACAGTCATAGTATAGCATGTCGAAAAAAGTAAAAAAAAACAGTCATAGTATAGCGTGTCAAGAAAATTAAAAAAACAGTCATAGTATAACGTGTCGAAAAAAGTAAAAAAATCATAGTATAGTATGTCAAAAAAGTCATAGTATAGTATGTCGTAAAAAGTCAAAAAAACATTCATAGTATAGCATGTCGAAAAAAGTAAAAAAAACAGTCATAGTATAGCATGTCGAAAAAAGTAAAAAAAACAGTCATAGTATAGCATGTCGAAAAAAATAAAAAAAAACACTCATAGTATAGCGTGTCGAAAAAAATCAAAAAAACATTCATAGTATAGCATGTCGAAAAAAGTGAAAAAAACAGTCATAGTATAGCATGTAAAAAAAAGACATAGTATAGCATGTCGAAAAAAGTAAAAAAAACAGTCATAGTATAGCGTGTCGAAAAAAGTCAAAAAAACCATAGTATAGTATGTCGAAAAAAGTCCAAAAAACAGTCATAGTATAGCATGTCGAAAAACTGTGATAGTATAGCGTGTCGAAAAAAGTAAAAAAAACAGTCCTAGTATAACATGTCAAAAAGTAAAAAAAAACAGTCATAGTATAGCATGTCAAAAAAAGTTAAAAAAAAAGTCATAGTATAGCATGCCGAAAAAAGTTAAAAAAAACAGTCATAGTATAGCATGTCGAAAAAGTAAAAAAAAACAGTCATAGTATAGCATGTCAAAAAAAGTTAAAAAAATCATAATATAACATGTCGAAAAAAGTGAAAAAAAGAGTCATAGTATAGCATGTCGAAAACAGTCAAAACAACAGTTAAAGTACAGTATGTCGAAAACAGTCATAGTATAGCTTGTCGAAAAAAGTAAAAAAAAACATAGTATGTCGAAAAACTGTGATAGTATAGCGTGTCGAAAAAAGTCCAAAAAAACAGTCATAGTATAACATGTCGAAAAAAGTCAAAAAAAGAGTCATAGTATAGCATATCGAAAAAAGTAAAAAAAGTCACAGTATAGCATGTCGAAAAAAGTAAAAAAAACAGTCATAGTATAGCGTGTCGAAAAAAGTCAAAAAAACAGTCATAGTATAGCATGTCGAAAAAAGTAAAAAAACAGTCATAGTATAGCATGTCGAAAACAGTAAAAAAAAACAGTTATAGTACAGTATGTCGAAAACAGTCATAGTATAGCGTGTCGAAAAAAGTAAAAAAACCCATAGTATAGTATGTCGAAAAAAGTCAAAAAAACAGTCATAGTATAACATGTCGAAAACATTAAAAAAACAGTCATAGTATAGCATATCGAAAGAAGTAAAAAAAGTCATAGTATAGCATGTCGAAAAAAGTAAAAAAAACTGTCATAGTATAGCATGTCGAAAAAATAAAAAAAAAACAGTCATGGAAGTTAAAAAAAGTTAAAAAAAATCATAGTATAGTATGTCGAAAACAGTCATAGTATAGCATGTCGAAAAAAGTAAAAAAACGGTCATAGTATAACATGTGAAAAAAAGTCATAATATAACATGTCGAAAAAAGTAAAAAAAAAACAGTCATAGTATAGCATGTAAAAAAAAGACATAGTAAAGCGTGTCGAAAAAAGTAAAAAAACAGTCAAAGGAAAGCGTGTCAAGAAAAGTGAAAAAAACAGTCATAGTATAGCGTGTCAAAAAAAGTAAAAAAAAAATCATAGTATAGCATGTCGAAAAAAGTCAAAAAAACAGTCATAGTACAGCGTGTCGAAAACAGTCAAAAATAGTCATAGTATAGCATGTCGAAAAAAGTAAAAAAAAACAGTCATAGTATAGCCTGCCAAAAAAAGTGAAAAAAACAGTAATAGTATAACGTGTCGAAAAAAGAAAAAAAATCATAGTTTAGTATGTCGAAAAAAGTCATAGTATAGTATTTCGAAAAAAGTAAAAAAAACAGTCATAGTATAGCGTGTCGAAAACAGTCAAAAATAGTCACAGTATAGCATGTCAAGAAAAGTGAAAAAAACAGTCATAGTATAGCATGTCCAAAAAAGTAAAAAAAACAGTCATAGTATAACATGTCGAAAACAGTAAAAAAAAACAGTCATAGTATAACTTGTCGAAAAAAGTGAAAAAAACAGTCATAGTATAGCGTGTCGAAAAAAATAAAAAAAACAGTCATAGTATAGCGTGTCGAAAAAAGTCGAAAAAAGTGAAAAAAACAGTCATAGTATAGCATGTAAAAAAAAGACATAGTAAAGCGTGTCGAAAAAAGTAAAAAAACAGTCAAAAGAAAGGGTGTCAAAAAAAGTGAAAAAACAGTCATAGTATAGCGTGTCCAAAAAAGTAAAAAAAACAGTCATAGTATAGCATGTCGAAAAAATTAAAAAAAAAATCATAGTATAGCATGTCGAAAAAAGACATAGTATAGCGTGTCGAAAACAGTAAAAAAAAACAGTCATAGTATAGCGTGTCAAAAACGGTCAAAAATAGTCATAGTATAGCGTGTCGAAAGAAGTAAAAAAAGTCACAGTATAGCATGTCGAAAACAGTCATAGTATAGCATGTCGAAAAAAGTCAAAAAACGGTCATAGTATAACATGTAAAAAAAAGTGAAAAAAAGTCATAATATAACATGTCGAAAAAAGTAAAAAAAACAGTCATAGTATAGCGTGTCGAAAACAGTAAAAAAAAAACAGTCATAGTATAGCATGTAAAAAAAAGACATAGTAAAGCGTGTCGAAAAAAGTAAAAAAACAGTCAAAGGAAAGGGTGTCAAGAAAAGTGAAAAAAACAGTCATAGTATAGCGTGTCAAAAAAAGTAAAAAAAAAAAGTCATAGTATAGCGTGTCGAAAAAGTAAAAAAAAACATAGTATAGTATGTAGAAAACAGTCATAGTATAACGTGTCGAAAAAAGAAAAAAAATCATAGTATAGTATGTAGAAAACAGTCATAGTATAGCGTGTCGAAAACAGTAAAAAAAAACAGTCATAGTATAGCACGTAAAGAAAAGTGAAAAAACAGTCATAGTATAGCATGTCGAAAAAAGTAAAAAAAAAAAGTCATAGTATAGCGTGTCGAAAAACAGTCATAGTATAGAATGTCGAAAAAAGTAAAAAAACAGTCATAGCATAGCATGTCGAAAAAAGTAAAAAAAATCATAGTATAGTATGTCGAAAACAGTCATAGTATAGCATGTCGAAAAAAGTAAAAAAAACAGTCATATTATAACATGTCAAAAAAAGTCAAAAAACAGTCATAGTATATTGGTCAAATAAAGTAAGAAAAAACAGTCATAGTATAGCGTGTCAAAAAAAGTAAAAAAACAGTCATAGTATAACATGTCGAAAAAAGTGAAAAAAAATCATAGTATACCGTGTCAAGAAAAGTGAAAAAACAGTCAGAGTATAGCGTGTCGAAAAAAGTGAAAAAACAGTCATAGTATAGCGTGTCAAAAAACAGTCATAGTATAGCGTGTCAAGAAAAGTGAAAAAACAGTCATAGCATAGCGTGTCGAAAAACAGTCATAGTATAGAATGTCGAAAAAAGTAAAAAAACAGTCATAGTATAGTATGTCGAAAACAGTCATAGTATAGCATGTCGAAAAAAGTAAAAAAAACTGTCATATTATAACATGTCGAAAAAAGTAAAAAAAACAGTCATAGTATAGCGTGTCAAAAAAAGTCAAAAAACAGTCACAGTATAACATGTCGAAAAAAGTGAAAAAACAGTCATAGTATAGAATGTCAAAAAAAGTGAAAAAACAGTCATAGTATAACATGTCGAAAAAAGTGAAAAAAAATCATAGTATACCGTGTCAAGAAAAGTGAAAAAACAGTCATAGTATAGCGTGTCAAAAAACAGTCATAGTATAGCGTGTCAAGAAAAGTTAAAAAACAGTCACAGTATAACATGTCGAAAAAAGTGAAAAAACAGTCATAGTATAGAATGTCGAAAAAAGTGAAAAAACAGTCATAGTATAACATGTCGAAAAAAGTGAAAAAAAATCATAGTATAGCGTGTCGAAAAAAGTGAAAAAACAGTCATAGTATAGCGTGTCAAAAAACAGTCATAGTATAGCGTGTCGAAAAAAGTAAAAAAAAAAAGTCATAGCATAGCGTGTCGAAAAACAGTCATAGTATAGAATGTCGAAAAAAGTAAAAAAAAAAAGTCATAGCATAGCGTGTCGAAAAACAGTCATAGTATAGAATGTCGAAAAAAGTAAAAAAACAGTCATAGCATAGCATGTCGAAAAAAGTAAAAAAAACAGTCATAGTATAGCGTGTCAAAAAAAGTCAAAAAACAGTCATAGTATATTGGTCAAAAAAAGTTAAAAAAAAACAGTTATAGTATAGCGTGTCGAAAAAAGTGAAAAAACAGTCATAGTATAACATGTCAAGAAAAGTACAAAAAATCATAGTATAGTATGTCGAAAACAGTCATAGTATAGCGTGTCAAAAAACAGTCATAGTATAGCGTGTCAAAAAAAGTGAAAAAACAGTCATAGTATGTCGAAAACAGTCATAGTATAGCGTGTCAAAAAAGTGAAAAAACAGTCATAGTATGTCGAAAACAGTCATAGTATAGCGTGTCAAAAAAGTGAAAAAACAGTCATAGTATAGCGTGTCGAAAACAGTCAAAAATAGTCATAGTATAGCATGTCGAAAAAAGTTAAAAAAAAACAGTCATAGTATAGCGTGTCAAGAAAAGACATAGTATAGCGTGTCAAGAAAAGTGAAAAAACAGTCATAGTATAGCCTATCAAAAAACAGTCATAGTATAACATGTCCAAAAAAGTACAAAAAACAGTCATAGTATAGCATGTCGAAAAAAGTGAAAGAACAGTCATAGTATAACATGTCAAGAAAAGTACAAAAAATCATAGTATAGTATGTCGAAAACAGTCATAGTATAGCATGTCAAAAAACAGTCATAGTATAGCGTGTCAAAAAAAGTGAAAAAACAGTCATAGTGTAGCGTGTCAAAAAAGTCATAGTATAGCGTGTCAAGAAAAGTGAAAAAACAGTCATAGTGTAGCGTGTCAAAAAACAGTCATAGTATAGCGTGTCAAGAAAAGTGAAAAAACAGTCATAGTATAGCGTGTCAAGAAAAGTGAAAAAACAGTCATAGTATAGCGTGTCGAAAAAAGTAAAAAAACAGTCATAGTATAGCGTGTCGAAAAAAGTGAAAAAACAGTCATAGTATAGCGTGTCAAAAAACAGTCATAGTATAGCGTGTCAAGAAAAGTTAAAAAACAGTCACAGTATAACATGTCGAAAAAAGTAAAAAAAACAGTCATAGTATAGCGTGTCGAAAAAAGTAAAAAAACAGTCATAGTATAGCGTGTCGAAAAAAGTAAAAAAAAATCATAGTATAGCGTGTCAAGAAAAGTGAAAAAACAGTCAGAGTATAGCATGTCGAAAAAATCATAGTATAGTGTGTCGAAAAAAGTCAAAAAAACAGTATGTCGAAAAAAGTGAAAAAACAGTCATAGTATAGCGTGTCGAAAAAGTGAAAAAACAGTCATAGTATAGCGTGTCGAAAACAGTAAAAAAAAAACAGTCATAGCATAGCATGTCAAAAACAGTTAAAAAAAAACAGTTATAGTATAGCATGTCGAAAAAAGTAAAAAAAATCATAGCATAGTATGTCGAAAACAGTCATAGTATAGCGTGTCAAGAAAAGTGAAAAAACAGTCATAGTATAGCGTGTCAAAAAACAGTCATAGTATAGCGTGTCAAATAAAGTAAGAAAAAACAGTCATAGTATAACATGTCGAAAAAAGTGAAAAAAAATCATAGTATACCGTGTCAAGAAAAGTGAAAAAACAGTCAGAGTATAGCGTGTCGAAAAAAGTGAAAAAACAGTCATAGTATAGCGTGTCAAAAAACAGTCATAGTATAGCGTGTCAAAAAAAGTGAAAAAACAGTCATAGTATAGTATGTCGAAAACAGTCATAGTATAGCGTGTCAAGAAAAGTGAAAAAACAGTCATAGTATAGCATGTCGAAAACAGTCATAGTATAGCGTGTCAAGAAAAGTGAAAAAACAGTCATAGTATAGCGTGTCAAATAAAGTAAGAAAAAACAGTCATAGTATAGCGTGTCAAAAAAAGTAAAAAAACAGTCATAGTATAACATGTCGAAAAAAGTGAAAAAAAATCATAGTATACCGTGTCAAGAAAAGTGAAAAAACAGTCAGAGTATAGCGTGTCGAAAAAAGTGAAAAAACAGTCATAGTATAGCGTGTCAAAAAACAGTCATAGTATAGCGTGTCAAGAAAAGTGAAAAAACAGTCATAGCATAGCGTGTCGAAAAACAGTCATAGTATAGAATGTCGAAAAAAGTAAAAAAACAGTCATAGTATAGTATGTCGAAAACAGTCATAGTATAGCATGTCGAAAAAAGTAAAAAAAACTGTCATATTATAACATGTCGAAAAAAGTAAAAAAAACAGTCATAGTATAGAATGTCAAAAAAAGTGAAAAAACAGTCATAGTATAACATGTCGAAAAAAGTGAAAAAAAATCATAGTATACCGTGTCAAGAAAAGTGAAAAAACAGTCAGAGTATAGCGTGTCGAAAAAAGTGAAAAAACAGTCATAGTATAGCGTGTCAAAAAACAGTCATAGTATAGCGTGTCAAGAAAAGTTAAAAAACAGTCACAGTATAACATGTCGAAAAAAGTGAAAAAACAGTCATAGTATAGAATGTCGAAAAAAGTGAAAAAACAGTCATAGTATAGAATGTCGAAAAAAGTGAAAAAACAGTCATAGTATAACATGTCGAAAAAAGTGAAAAAAAATCATAGTATAGCGTGTCGAAAAAAGTGAAAAAACAGTCATAGTATAGCGTGTCGAAAAAAGTAAAAAAAAAAAGTCATAGCATAGCGTGTCGAAAAACAGTCATAGTATAGAATGTCGAAAAAAGTAAAAAAACAGTCATAGCATAGCATGTCGAAAAAAGTAAAAAAAACAGTCATAGTATAGCGTGTCAAAAAAAGTCAAAAAACAGTCATAGTATATTGGTCAAAAAAAGTTAAAAAAAACAGTTATAGTATAGCGTGTCGAAAAAAGTGAAAAAACAGTCATAGTATGTCGAAAACAGTCATAGTATAGCGTGTCGAAAAAAGTGAAAAAACAGTCATAGTATAGCGTGTCAAAAAACAGTCATAGTATAGAATGTCGAAAAAAGTGAAAAAACAGTCATAGTATAACATGTCGAAAAAAGTGAAAAAAAATCATAGTATACCGTGTCAAGAAAAGTGAAAAAACAGTCAGAGTATAGCGTGTCAAAAAACAGTCATAGTATAGCGTGTCAAGAAAAGTGAAAAAACAGTCATAGTATAGCGTGTCGAAAACAGTAAAAAAAAACAGTCATAGCATAGCATGTCAAAAACAGTTAAAAAAAAACAGTTATAGTATAGCATGTCGAAAAAAGTAAAAAAAATCATAGCATAGTATGTCGAAAACAGTCATAGTATAGCGTGTCAAGAAAAGTGAAAAAACAGTCATAGTATAGCGTGTCAAAAAACAGTCATAGTATAGCGTGTCAAATAAAGTAAGAAAAAACAGTCATAGTATAACATGTCGAAAAAAGTGAAAAAAAATCATAGTATACCGTGTCAAGAAAAGTGAAAAAACAGTCAGAGTATAGCGTGTCGAAAAAAGTGAAAAAACAGTCATAGTATAGCGTGTCAAAAAACAGTCATAGTATAGCGTGTCAAAAAAAGTGAAAAAACAGTCATAGTATAGTATGTCGAAAACAGTCATAGTATAGCGTGTCAAGAAAAGTGAAAAAACAGTCATAGTATAGCATGTCGAAAACAGTCATAGTATAGCGTGTCAAGAAAAGTGAAAAAACAGTCATAGTATAGCGTGTCAAATAAAGTAAGAAAAAACAGTCATAGTATAGCGTGTCAAAAAAAGTAAAAAAACAGTCATAGTATAACATGTCGAAAAAAGTGAAAAAAAATCATAGTATACCGTGTCAAGAAAAGTGAAAAAACAGTCAGAGTATAGCGTGTCGAAAAAAGTGAAAAAACAGTCATAGTATAGCGTGTCAAAAAACAGTCATAGTATAGCGTGTCAAGAAAAGTGAAAAAACAGTCATAGCATAGCGTGTCGAAAAACAGTCATAGTATAGAATGTCGAAAAAAGTAAAAAAACAGTCATAGTATAGTATGTCGAAAACAGTCATAGTATAGCATGTCGAAAAAAGTAAAAAAAACTGTCATATTATAACATGTCGAAAAAAGTAAAAAAAACAGTCATAGTATAGAATGTCAAAAAAAGTGAAAAAACAGTCATAGTATAACATGTCGAAAAAAGTGAAAAAAAATCATAGTATACCGTGTCAAGAAAAGTGAAAAAACAGTCAGAGTATAGCGTGTCGAAAAAAGTGAAAAAACAGTCATAGTATAGCGTGTCAAAAAACAGTCATAGTATAGCGTGTCAAGAAAAGTTAAAAAACAGTCACAGTATAACATGTCGAAAAAAGTGAAAAAACAGTCATAGTATAGAATGTCGAAAAAAGTGAAAAAACAGTCATAGTATAGAATGTCGAAAAAAGTGAAAAAACAGTCATAGTATAACATGTCGAAAAAAGTGAAAAAAAATCATAGTATAGCGTGTCGAAAAAAGTGAAAAAACAGTCATAGTATAGCGTGTCGAAAAAAGTAAAAAAAAAAAGTCATAGCATAGCGTGTCGAAAAACAGTCATAGTATAGAATGTCGAAAAAAGTAAAAAAACAGTCATAGCATAGCATGTCGAAAAAAGTAAAAAAAACAGTCATAGTATAGCGTGTCAAAAAAAGTCAAAAAACAGTCATAGTATATTGGTCAAAAAAAGTTAAAAAAAACAGTTATAGTATAGCGTGTCGAAAAAAGTGAAAAAACAGTCATAGTATGTCGAAAACAGTCATAGTATAGCGTGTCGAAAAAAGTGAAAAAACAGTCATAGTATAGCGTGTCAAAAAACAGTCATAGTATAGAATGTCGAAAAAAGTGAAAAAACAGTCATAGTATAACATGTCGAAAAAAGTGAAAAAAAATCATAGTATACCGTGTCAAGAAAAGTGAAAAAACAGTCAGAGTATAGCGTGTCAAAAAACAGTCATAGTATAGCGTGTCAAGAAAAGTGAAAAAACAGTCATAGTATAGCGTGTCGAAAACAGTAAAAAAAAACAGTCATAGTATAGCGTGTCGAAAACAGTCAAAAATAGTCATAGCATGTCGAAAAAAGTAAAAAAAACAGTCATAGTATAGCGTGTCAAAAAAAGTCAAAAAACAGTCATAGTATATTGGTCAAAAAAAGTAAAAAAAAAACAGTTATAGTATAACATTTCGAAAAAAGTGAAAAAACAGTCATAGTATAACATGTCAAGAAAAGTACAAAAAATCATAGTATAGTATGTCGAAAACAGTCATAGTATAGCGTGTCAAAAAACAGTCATAGTATAGCGTGTCAAAAAAAGTGAAAAAACAGTCATAGTATGTCGAAAACAGTCATAGTATAGCGTGTCAAAAAAGTGAAAAAACAGTCATAGTATAGCGTGTCGAAAACAGTCAAAAATAGTCAGAGTATAGCGTGTCAAAAAAAGTGAAAAAACAGTCATAGTATGTCGAAAACAGTCATAGTATAACATGTCGAAAAAAGTAAAAAAAACAGTCATAGTATAGCGTGTCGAAAAAAGTAAAAAAACAGTCATAGTATAGCGTGTCGAAAAAAGTAAAAAAAAATCATAGTATAGCGTGTCAAGAAAAGTGAAAAAACAGTCAGAGTATAGCATGTCGAAAAAATCATAGTATAGTGTGTCGAAAAAAGTCAAAAAAACAGTATGTCGAAAAAAGTGAAAAAACAGTCATAGTATAGCGTGTCGAAAAAGTGAAAAAACAGTCATAGTATAGCGTGTCGAAAACAGTAAAAAAAAAACAGTCATAGCATAGCATGTCAAAAACAGTTAAAAAAAAACAGTTATAGTATAGCATGTCGAAAAAAGTAAAAAAAATCATAGCATAGTATGTCGAAAACAGTCATAGTATAGCGTGTCAAGAAAAGTGAAAAAACAGTCATAGTATAGCGTGTCAAAAAACAGTCATAGTATAGCGTGTCAAATAAAGTAAGAAAAAACAGTCATAGTATAACATGTCGAAAAAAGTGAAAAAAAATCATAGTATACCGTGTCAAGAAAAGTGAAAAAACAGTCAGAGTATAGCGTGTCGAAAAAAGTGAAAAAACAGTCATAGTATAGCGTGTCAAAAAACAGTCATAGTATAGCGTGTCAAAAAAAGTGAAAAAACAGTCATAGTATAGTATGTCGAAAACAGTCATAGTATAGCGTGTCAAGAAAAGTGAAAAAACAGTCATAGTATAGCATGTCGAAAACAGTCATAGTATAGCGTGTCAAGAAAAGTGAAAAAACAGTCATAGTATAGCGTGTCAAATAAAGTAAGAAAAAACAGTCATAGTATAGCGTGTCAAAAAAAGTAAAAAAACAGTCATAGTATAACATGTCGAAAAAAGTGAAAAAAAATCATAGTATACCGTGTCAAGAAAAGTGAAAAAACAGTCAGAGTATAGCGTGTCGAAAAAAGTGAAAAAACAGTCATAGTATAGCGTGTCAAAAAACAGTCATAGTATAGCGTGTCAAGAAAAGTGAAAAAACAGTCATAGCATAGCGTGTCGAAAAACAGTCATAGTATAGAATGTCGAAAAAAGTAAAAAAACAGTCATAGTATAGTATGTCGAAAACAGTCATAGTATAGCATGTCGAAAAAAGTAAAAAAAACTGTCATATTATAACATGTCGAAAAAAGTAAAAAAAACAGTCATAGTATAGAATGTCAAAAAAAGTGAAAAAACAGTCATAGTATAACATGTCGAAAAAAGTGAAAAAAAATCATAGTATACCGTGTCAAGAAAAGTGAAAAAACAGTCAGAGTATAGCGTGTCGAAAAAAGTGAAAAAACAGTCATAGTATAGCGTGTCAAAAAACAGTCATAGTATAGCGTGTCAAGAAAAGTTAAAAAACAGTCACAGTATAACATGTCGAAAAAAGTGAAAAAACAGTCATAGTATAGAATGTCGAAAAAAGTGAAAAAACAGTCATAGTATAGAATGTCGAAAAAAGTGAAAAAACAGTCATAGTATAACATGTCGAAAAAAGTGAAAAAAAATCATAGTATAGCGTGTCGAAAAAAGTGAAAAAACAGTCATAGTATAGCGTGTCGAAAAAAGTAAAAAAAAAAAGTCATAGCATAGCGTGTCGAAAAACAGTCATAGTATAGAATGTCGAAAAAAGTAAAAAAACAGTCATAGCATAGCATGTCGAAAAAAGTAAAAAAAACAGTCATAGTATAGCGTGTCAAAAAAAGTCAAAAAACAGTCATAGTATATTGGTCAAAAAAAGTTAAAAAAAACAGTTATAGTATAGCGTGTCGAAAAAAGTGAAAAAACAGTCATAGTATGTCGAAAACAGTCATAGTATAGCGTGTCGAAAAAAGTGAAAAAACAGTCATAGTATAGCGTGTCAAAAAACAGTCATAGTATAGAATGTCGAAAAAAGTGAAAAAACAGTCATAGTATAACATGTCGAAAAAAGTGAAAAAAAATCATAGTATACCGTGTCAAGAAAAGTGAAAAAACAGTCAGAGTATAGCGTGTCAAAAAACAGTCATAGTATAGCGTGTCAAGAAAAGTGAAAAAACAGTCATAGTATAGCGTGTCGAAAACAGTAAAAAAAAACAGTCATAGTATAGCGTGTCGAAAACAGTCAAAAATAGTCATAGCATGTCGAAAAAAGTAAAAAAAACAGTCATAGTATAGCGTGTCAAAAAAAGTCAAAAAACAGTCATAGTATATTGGTCAAAAAAAGTAAAAAAAAAACAGTTATAGTATAACATTTCGAAAAAAGTGAAAAAACAGTCATAGTATAACATGTCAAGAAAAGTACAAAAAATCATAGTATAGTATGTCGAAAACAGTCATAGTATAGCGTGTCAAAAAACAGTCATAGTATAGCGTGTCAAAAAAAGTGAAAAAACAGTCATAGTATGTCGAAAACAGTCATAGTATAGCGTGTCAAAAAAGTGAAAAAACAGTCATAGTATAGCGTGTCGAAAACAGTCAAAAATAGTCATAGTATAGCATGTCGAAAAAAGTTAAAAAAAAACAGTCATAGTATAGCGTGTCAAGAAAAGACATAGTATAGCGTGTCAAGAAAAGTGAAAAAACAGTCATAGTATAGCGTATCAAAAAACAGTCATAGTATAACATGTCCAAAAAAGTACAAAAAAACAGTCATAGTATAGCATGTCGAAAAAAGTGAAAGAACAGTCATAGTATAACATGTCAAGAAAAGTACAAAAAATCATAGTATAGTATGTCGAAAACAGTCATAGTATAGCGTGTCAAAAAAAGTGAAAAAACAGTCATAGTATAGCATGTCAAAAAAAGTGAAAAAACAGTCATAGTATAGCGTGTCGAAAAAAGTAAAAAAACAGTCATAGTATAGCGTGTCAAAAAACAGTCATAGTATAGCGTGTCAAAAAAGTGAAAAAACAGTCATAGTATAACATGTCGAAAAAAGTAAAAAAAAATCATAGTATGGCGTGTCAAGAAAAGTGAAAAAACAGTCAGAGTATAGCATGTCGAAAAAATCATAGTATAGTGTGTCGAAAAAAGTCAAAAAAACAGTATGTCGAAAAAAGTGAAAAAACAGTCATAGTACAGTATGTTGAAAAAAGTTTTAAAAAAAATTGTATAGTATGTCGAAAAAAGTAAAATAGTTCTGTACGTGTGAGTACATTTATACTACATAATAAAGCGTCCAACATAAAGTGAATAAAACTTACCTGAAGGGTTTAGGTCTGTTTCCCAGTGTAGGTCTCCTTCTCTGTCTGACATCCAGTCACACACTCCGTGATCGAAGGCACAGCGGAGACCACCGGCCTCTACACACACACACACACATAAGAAACTCCTCCTGACCAATCAGCTGTGAGGAAACAGTGGTGTAACACACACTGACCAGGGTCGTCTCCGGCGTCCTCTCCGGTGTTTCCCAGCTCGATGTCAAACTCCCACACATGGTTGTTTTCAGGATGTCGAGGGACTGAAACACACACATGAAGTACAACTTCATTAATATCGTTATGTGTGTAAAAGAGAGACTCTGTCTCTCCTGACGAGCTTACATTATATGACCAGGAGTCCTCCTTCTGTGTGTGTGTGTGTCTGTGTGTGTGTCCTCACTGTGGACGTCTCCTCTCTGTCTGTGTGTCACATCCTTATTGATCCTGTTGTTCACTGTTGTTGGTCCCAATGGAGGAGTAGTAGTACTTGGAGTAGTAGTAGTAGTAGTTGGTGTCATAGTAGTAGTAGT
The DNA here is from genome assembly GCF_023349555.1 of Cebidichthys violaceus. Classification (NCBI taxonomy): domain Eukaryota; kingdom Metazoa; phylum Chordata; class Actinopteri; order Perciformes; family Stichaeidae; genus Cebidichthys; species Cebidichthys violaceus. The sequence goes on from NW_027176361.1 coordinate 725,430, forward strand.
AGGTATAGTAGTAGTAGTAGTAGGTGTAGTAGTAGTGGTAGTAGTAGTAGTAGTAGTAGTAGTAGGTGTAGTAGTAGTAGTAGGTATTGGAGAGGTTGTGGTAGTAGTTGTAGAAGTAATCAGACTGGTGGTTGTAGTGGTTGGCTGAGCTGTTGTAGTCGCAGTAGTAGTAGTAGGACTAGTAGTACTAGCAGCAGCAGTAGTAGTGGTGGTGAGAGGAGGAGGAGCAGTAGTAACAGAGGGGGTGATGGGAGTTGTAGTTCTGGGTCTGTGAGGCTCCAGAGTCACTTTGAGGACAGCTGGAAGAAAACAGGATGAAAGCATGAAAACTTTATAAAGTACTTTTAATCAACGTTAAAAACACAACATGTGTTTATCTGAACTCACAGCGTTACACTGACACGAAAGACACAATCAATACCTGTGATGTCACTTCACTCTAATCGAGTTGAAAGTACAACAAAAAAACTGTGTTGCCAAAGCATCAAGTACACAATAATGTGAACCTAGTGTACTACAGTTTTCCTCCTGTGAATAAACACAAATATACATTAAAATGAATCAATGAACAGACTCCAGACGGATCAATTCATCTGTTTCTTACTCAATTATAAAGTGTGAAACGTGAAGAACTGAAACATTGCAGATGATTATGAACCAGTGGTTTTTAACATGACATCACTATGCTGACAGACAATAAGGAGGACATGAATACATACTAGTATCAAATGTTCATGTTTTTGAGGGAACAGAAGAAGGAGTTGAGTGCTGTTACCTTTACAGCTGCTGTCTCCACATCTGCATTTAGGAGACGACGGGTTCAGAGAACAGAACGGACGAGAGTCTTTATCTGGAAACACAAACACACGGTCATAGTAATGTGATGCCTCAAAGCATCATGGGAACTGTAGTTCTAACAGTAAGACAGCAGGACTTCAGGTTAAACTGTTTACATACTAGATATAACACATCGACTGACCCAGACCTGAAGATGAGTCCCCCCACTCATCACAGACCCAGACCTGAACATGAGTCCCTCCACCCATCACAGACCCAGACCTGAACATGAGTCCCTCCACCCATCACAGACCCAGACCTGAACATGAGTCCCCCCACCCATCACAGACCCAGTCCTGAACATGAGTCCTCCCACCCATCACAGACCCAGTCCTGAACATGAGTCCCCCCACCCATCACAGACCCAGTCCTGACGGTTCAGACTCACCAATGCAGGTGTAGCGTCCGTTGATGTACGTGAGTTTGAATCCCAGGTGACATTTACACAGGAAGCTCCCAAACGTGTTTACACACTTCCTACGACGAGGACACACACCTCCACCCGACACACACTCATCGACATCTGTAGAGAGGGGGGGACTTCCTGTCAATCAGCCTTTGATCGTAGTAGCAGCAGTAGTAGTAGCAGTAGTAGTAGTAGTGGCAGTAGTAGTTGTAGTACCAGTAGCAGTAGTAGGAGCAGTAGTAGTTGCAGTAGTAGTAGTAGTAGTAGTAGGAGCAGTAGTAGTAGTAGCAGTAGTAGGAGCAGTAGTAGTAATAGTAGCAGTAGTAGTTGTAGTACCAGTAGCAGTAGTAGGAGCAGTAGTAATAGCAGTAGTAGTTGCAGTAGTAGTAGTAGTAGTAGGAGCAGTAGTAGTAGTAGCAGTAGTAGGAGCAGTAGTAGTAGTAGCAGTAGTAGTAGTAGCACTAGAGGTAGCAGTAGTATTAGTAGTAGCAGTAGTAGTAGTATCAGTAGTATCAGTAGTGGTAATAGTAGTAGTAGTAGTAATAGTAGTAGTGAAACCCTCTGACTGACCGATACAGGTGTGTCGGTCTGGTCCGAGCCGTAACCCTGGCGACGGGCAGGTGCATCGGACCGCCCCCTTCATGACCTCACAGCCGTACTGACAGTTGGCATGGTAACAGGTTCGAGCATCTGTAAACACAAACAAGTTTATAATGAGTTTACTATTCAAACCCAAAGACACAGTTCTACTACCACTACTACTACTATTACTACTACTACTGAAACTACTAACTACCACTACTACTACCGGTTTATACCTGATGTAGTTACACTAGTACTTTTCTCTCTTTTCATTTTGTAATAACATCGTTAGAGGAAGCCTTTAATTACCAACGAAGAAGAGGAAGAGGAAGAAGAGGAAAAGGAGGGAGAGGAAAAAGAGGAAAAAGAGGAGAAAAGAGGAAGAGGAAGAAGAGGTGTGTGTGTGTGTGTGTGTGTGTGTGTGTGTGCAGACTCACTCCTACAGCTGCCGTCTGGCTCCACTGTGTATCCGTCCACACAGAAACACTTGTAGCTCCCCAACGTGTTCATGCAGCGATGCTTACAGGGCCGAGGCTTCACACCACACTCATTGAGATCTGAGACACACACACACACACACACACACACACACACACACACACACACACACACACACGTTAAAGGTGAGTGAATCAAACATTAACTGAGAACATTTTCACTCCTCTTGTCAACTTGTAGGATTAACCTTTGACTCTCAGCCCTGTTAGACTGTGACAGCATTTTAAGTGTGTGGGTGTGTGTGTGTGTGTACTGTTATATTACAGTGTGTGTGTGTGTGTGTGTGAAGCCCCAGTTTGAAGCCAGATGTTGTTTTATAGTCAGGATATGACTCAAAATGTAGCCTGTAATCATGAGATTAACACTCTCAGATTGTGTGTGTGTGTAGGTGGGTGGAGTACGCCCACTTGTGTGTGTTGGTCTAAGTTTGGAAACAGCAGAGTGTGTGTGTGTGTGTGTGTGTGTGTGTGTGTTTTGGGGGTCTTCAGGTAAAACAGGCCTTTGCAGGTCAAACAAGCATGACAGGAATGTGTCTCTTTTTTTTACTTTCTCAGAGGCATGATGGGAAATAAAATCTGCTGACAGCAGACAGACACAGACACAGACACACACACACACACACACACACACACACACACACACACACACACACAGAGTTACCTTGGTTACAGGCCTTGCCGGTGAATCCTGGGTAACATTTGCATCGGTCTGGTCCGACACACTCTCCATGTTTACAGCCCTGCTGACAGTGAGCTACACACACACACACACACACACACACACACACACACACACTGTATTGAAGAAGACTGTAAACTAGAGATTGAGACCATAAACTCATGTTTACAATGTTTACTGAGGGAATAAATCAAGAGAGAAGTAGAGTCATTTTAGACTAGACTTCTATACAACCAGAGGAGTCGCCCCCTGCTGGACACTAGAGAGAATGCACGTTTGTGTGTCTTTGTGTCCTCACGTTGACATCGTCCCCCGTCCGTCCGTCTCCAACCCCAACAACACTCCACACTGCTGCTGTAGTGACAGAGACCGTCGGACAACACGGCCCGACTGCAACACAGAGAGACAGACAGACAGAGACAGAGAGAGACAGAGATAGAGACAGACAGAGACAGAGACACAGAGAGAGACAGTTTATTGTTCATGTCGTAGTCCTGTAGGTGAGGCCGTGTGTTCGATGCTGCACCACTACAGAAGTCAGAGTGACGTCTCCTGTTTCCTCAGCCTGTCTCAACATGAATGATATGAAGAGGTAGAGCTGCATACCTCTCTGCTTATCATCTGTTTCATCTGTCAATCTATTTGTCAATATTGCCTCATTTCTTACAGCTGTGCTTGTTGATATTTGATCACTAATGAATCAGTATTAAGGTCTGTATTCAGCAGCTTAACCACTGACAGAATGATTGAAACGTCTTTTAAATGATCAAAGTCAACATGTAGGAGCTGAAACACGCTGTTAGAATAATAAATAGTGTATAAAACAAACCTGTCATGGTCCAGCTGCTGGGCCCCAGTCCACATACAGAACCAGACCGGAACCAGAAGGACCCGGATCAACATGCTTCTTTGACCCGGTTAAAAAGAGGGACGTTAGAACATTGGGTTACTGAGCTTTGTGAGGCGTAAAGACGATGAATCCTCCTGAGACACACAAATGATTAAAAACAGAAGACGAAGGCGTCTAGAGGAACTCCTGCTTGTTGAAGTCAAGCAGCATCGTCCTCCGAGAGAATCACAGAACGCTGGACGACAAGGAGAAGGAAGTCCTCACTCACTCACTGATTGGTGGTTCTGATTCAAACGGTAGGTGGTCTGAGAGCTGCAGGGGGGAGGGGGGGGGGGGGGAGGAGACACAGAGAGAGGGAGAGAGAGAGAGAGAGAGCGACAGAGAGAGAGAGAGAGAGAGAGCGACAGAGAGAGAGAGAGAGAGAGACAGAGAGAGAGAGAGAGAGAGAGAGAGAGAGAGAGAGAGAGAGAGAGAGAGAGTTTCTTATGATGTAATGTTTAAACTTTTTGTTTCACATTAACGTTATAACTTTGTGGAGAGAAAACATTAAAATGACACATGTATGAATAAATAAATACATGTAGTGCAGTATAAAGTACAGTGTTCCCCCTGAGACGTAGTAGAGTAGAAGTACATTACATTACAGTCATTTAGCAGACGCTTTTATCCAAAGCGACTTACAATAAGTGCATCAACATTGGTAATCAAAAGAACTACTAGTCACCAGAAGTCATAAGTACATTTCCTTTAAACAAGCATCTAAGAGCCTGAAGCAGAGCATAACTCAGAGCCAAAGAACAGAAACAAGAGAAACAGTTAGTGCTATAAGTAATATGAATACAATAAGTGAAACAAGCTAGTATGAAAACAATAAGTGCTAAGTGGAAGGCTCAGGGTAGCACTTCCTGAAGAGGCGGGTCTTCAGCCTGATGAAAGATGGGCAGCGACTCTGCTGTCCTGACGTCAGTGGGAAGTTCATTCCACCACTGAGGAACCAGGACAGAAAACAGACGTGACCGGGTCCATCGGCCGCCAGGACCTCTGAGCGACGGGGCGACCGATCGCCCCGAGGCAGCAGAGAGAAGTGGTCTGGTGGGGGTGTGAGGCTTGATCGTGGTCTGGAGATAGGAAGGAGCTGTTCCTTTCACTGCCCTGTATTCTAGCACCAGAGTCTTAAACTGGATGAGCTCTTACAGGGAGCCAGTGTAGAGAACGGAGAAAGGAAGTTGTGTGGGAGAACTTGGGGCGATTGAACACCAGGCGAGCTGCGGCTTTCTGGACAAGCTCCAGAGGTCTGATGGCCGACGCCGGAGCTCCGGCGAGTAGAGAGTGTCAGTAGTCCAGGTGGGAGATGACAAGAGCCTGGATGAGAACCTGAACCGTCTCGTCAGTCAGGAAGAGGAGAATCCTCCTGATGTTGTAGAGCAGGAATCTGCAGGAGCGTGTGACGGATGAAATGTTTGCCGAGAATGACAGTTGGTCATCCAGGGTCACACCCAGGTTCCTCGCGGTCCGAGTTGGCGTCACCACGGTATCATCAATGGTGATGGACAGGTCCCGGTGCGGGTAACCCTTCCCCGGGAGGAACAGTAGCTCGGTTTTGTCTAGGTTGAGCTTGAGGTGGTGTGTCGTCATCCACTTCCAGATGTCAGCCAAACACGCAGCGATGCTGTTGTACAAGTTGAAGTACTTCACACTGACGGTTGTTAAAACATAGTTCCTCTTTATTTACTCCCTCGTATTTAACAAGCACCATTATATCCATATCTTATTATTCAAGATAAGAACATTTAGTTTGCATAGTTTAGAGAGGAACTCACAGTTGTGCAACGATTAAACTTCACTTTCAGTTTCACAACAAACCATTGTTCTTCAAAGACATGTATATTTAGAATAGTACAGTCTGTAAAGAGTCACTTAGAGGATACTCACATCAGAGTACAGCTCAAGCCATTTCACCTTAGAACATAACATTTGAACCACAGCAAATGCAGACAAATACAAAAATGACTCGAGTCCTGCTGGCAAAAATTGTAAAAACAAACAATTCTTCAGATGCCTAAATGTTACTAGACAGCAATAGAACGCTGAAAAGAGCTTATTCAGTTCAACAGACAAAAAAGAAACTATTCAATTAAACTAATTGTCTTCAAAGGGAATCCTTGTCGAGCCCATGCACTAATAATACTAATAATACTAATAATAATAATAATAATAATATCACAACTCCCCACACACACACAGTGTTTGATATTTTACTGTCATCTATGGACATCTATTGAAAACAATACAACTCTGTCCATCCTCCACATTCACGTCTCTGGCCCACATTGTCGAGTTTGATGTTAGCTAGTTAGCCTAGCTAGCTTAATGCGCGAGCACATTTGAGCTAACGTTAGCTTTCAACTCGGTCAGGTTAGCAACAATATTAAGTTATTATAATTATGTTCTGCTGAAATGCCAAAATGTGGTTCTTTCCAGAGTACAGAGTTCTTTCCAGAGTACAGAGTACTTTCCAGAGTACAGAGTACTTTCCAGAGTACACTATGTCTTGTAGCAGTGAACAATTACATCAACACTGGGGGGTGTTTTACTCTTGCCGTTGTTGTATTAACTCTGAAAGAGTCCGTATATTTGACACTGTATACTTTGACACTGTATATTTGACACTGTATACTTTGACACTGTATATTTGACACTGGGGAATTTACTGTGCAGCAGTTCTTTGACTCAATACATTTTATAGTTTCATACTTTGACTTTGAGTATTTGTACTTTTATTGCAGTAAAAGGTCAGAATACTAAAAACGATCAATCGATTGTCAAAATAGTGACAGATTAATTAAATGATCAAAACTGATATTGATCATATTTCATATCACCACTAGAGGGCACTGTCTCACTGTCTGTCTGTCTGTCTCTCTCTCTCCTCTTCCTCACTCAGTCTGGACTCAACCGCTCAGAGACCAACACACCTGTCTGTCTGTCCTCCTGTCTGTCCTCCAGCAGCACCATGGAGAAGAGGAGCTGTGTGTTGCTACTCTGGGTAAGACTCTAAACTAACCGTTGATCATTGAAGCTCATTGATCATCAGTCTTTACTCTATTTACTGTTCTTTAATGGAACGCTGGTGCTGAGGCTTTTATTTTGAAGGGATATGGATATGTGCTGGTTTTTCAACATAATCTCCAGGTTTAATGATTTTAAATATATCATATTTGAAGCTCAGTGACAGATTTAGAGGGTTTGATTAAATGTTTCATATTTATTATTTGTTTCATCTTCCTTCAGTGTTTTGTTAATTTTGTCAAAAGATTAAAAAAAAAATAAGTTTCATGAAATCTTAATAGGTAAACATGTTATTTGTTATTTCATGCTGACCAAGTTTGTTTTCTTCTTCAAACACGTCTTTTCTGCTTTTATTTCTGTGACTCTGAAAACATGAAATATGATTTTAAATACCTCAAATTGACTTAAATTATATTTTAATTGTTATTTGTTGTAATTGAACATGAAAGATTAATTCATATTTCTATAAAATGTTCCTGTGTGTGTATATGTCTGTGTGTGTGTGTGTGTGTGTGTGTGTATATGTTTGTGTATGTGTGTGTGTGTGTGTGGGTGTGTGTGCGTGTGTGTATATGTTTGTGTGTGTGTGTGTGTGTGTGTGTGTATATGTTTGTGTGTTTGTGTGTGTGTGTATATGTGTGTGTGTGTGTGTGTGTGTGTGTATATGTTTGTGTGTTTGTGTGTGTGTGTATATGTGTGTGTGTGTGTGTGTGTGTTGTGTGTTCTCAGGTGTATGTGTGTTGTGCGTTCTGTTGGCACGACCTGGACAACAGTGAGTACGACTGCTGGCCTCTGGACAAACCCAACGAGTACAACATGATGGACTGTGGAGGTACCGATCTTCATCTTCATCTTCATCTTCATTATCCAGAACTATAGAGAGAAGATAGTTCATTATGACGTCATGTTTAAACTTCATGTTCCTCATGAACGTCACTGTCTGGAGGGACAAATGACCCATTTATGAGTCTGGTGAAGAGATGATACATCTGTGTACTGAAGGTAGTGAAAGTATATTATTGTACTATTAAAAAAAGAAATAAAGTCTGTCTGTGTCTCTGGTCCAGGTCTGGAGATGTCCTGGGTGGTCCGTCCTCCAGAGACGGTGAAGAGCGGTGAGTTCTTCAGCGTCTCGTACTCGGTGACGGCCTCAGACTCTTTCTACCAGTGGGCTGTAGAAAACCACATCTTCACCCACAGGTTAGTCCTCGTGTACTGGTTCACAGGTGATGTACTGGGTACAGGTTAGTCCTCGTGTACTGGTTCACAGGTGATGTACTGGGTACAGGTTAGTCCTCGTGTACTGGTTCACAGGTGATGTACTGGGTACAGGTTAGTCCTCGTGTACTGGTTCAGGTTCACAGGTGATGTACTGGTTTTAAACCAGACCGGCTGAGTCTGTCTGTGTGTGTGTGTGTGTGTGTGTGTGTGTGTGTGTGTGTGTGTGTGTGTGTGTGTTTAGCTCCATATCAAACGCTGAAGCAGCTCGGAAGTTTTGTGAACAGCTCGACTGTCCGTCCAACTGGAAAGACGCTGACGGAGAAAACTGCTGCATCCATCACGCTAACATCCACTCCTGTCCTCTGGGTCACATGGTACACTTTGAGTCTTTGTGTTGGTGGATAAACAATGGATACAATTAAAGCACAATTTATACTATTTCAATAATTAGATGGAATCAAAATGATCAATAATACCATTAAAATCATAGAACTGAGTCTGGTTTGTTGTTGTTTACATATCTGCTACTTTTGTATTGTATTGTATTGTGTTGTGTTGTACTCTAAAGTTTACTGCAGCATTGTATTGATTAATAATATTAAGCCAATAACTTGTCATAACCTGCTCAGGGACTACAGACAGAAATGAGCTTCCTAGCTAACTCTGCAATATTTACATTGAGGGGGCAATAAAATAAAATAAAGTAAAATAATAAATACATTTAAATTAAATTAATATTCAATTTAATTTAATTTAAAAAATGCATTTAAATACATTTAAATTAAATAAAGTAAAATAATAAATACATTTAAATTAAATTAATATTCAATTTAATTTAATTTAAAAAAATACATTTAAATTAAATACTAATAAATACATTTAAATAAAATTAAAATTCATAACAACATGCCTTCCCTGAAATACAGGAGGGTTTCAATAACATTTAACACTCAACAGATAAAATCTCAAATGTAAAATCTGAATCAGTCACCAGTAACTCCACTGGTCAGATCATTTTGTGGATAAAACATTAAACATATTTCCCTACAAAATGTAGCACAGGAAATGTTGAAAGTCGAAATAGATTTTGTATTTTGTTATTTAAAAAATTCTGCATATCAGCAGTGGCTTGTGTTATTTATTTATTGAAATTAACCAACTTTCAGACGGAGAGCATCTGTGGTCCGTGGATACCCGACGACGGGAAGATCTTTACTCACACCATCTCCACCTCCGGCAAGATGACCCAGAACAACTGGACCGCCAAGGTAACACCAGTCCAGTTTATCTGGAGGTTTCAGACGTGGCCAAAGATCTCTGCAAAGAAATTACACAAAAGTCGTAAAAAGATAGGATCAAAGTGGAAGAAACCTCAGTTTTGGGGGAAATATGGCAAAAAATAAATTAACCGGAGGTAGATAAAGAATGGAGGAAGTCCAACATTGAAAAGAATTGTGAGAGAAAAATTAAATTTTTTGTTTCATCTGCAGAAAATAACACAAAGCAAAATGTTTGGAGTCCCGAGTCCAAAAAGAATCTTTCCTAAATGTAATGTAGTAAAAAGCATAAAAACATAATGTACTATCTTTTTATGCAGATGACACATCACTTTATATAATTAATGTTTACAACTCTCCTTCGCTCTTAACTTCTTTAGGGATTCATGCAAATTTTCACAAAATCGCAAAAAGCAAAAAAACTCAAAATTTCAGATCCAACGAATCGGCTTCGGATCCTCTGATGTTCAATTTCTGCCTTCACATACTTGGCTGATGTTTCTTAAGTGACCAGGTAAACCCTGAACTCTGTCCTAAAGGTGGTTCTGTTGCACTCCGGCTTGACGTCGCTCATCGCTCACATACGAGTCGGTCGCATGCAGGTCGCTCTGGAGGCCAAGAGCACCGTGCTGCCGGCTGTAGGTAGGTTGTGTTGGTGTTTGTTGACCCCTTTAGTCTCTCTGTTTGTATTACTTTAAACCAATCACAATCGTAGGTAGGCTTATACCCAAAGTCTACGTCCATTTAGTCAGACCAGTTGACTGTCTACTTCCTAGCATGACTATAGAAACAAATACAACGAGGGGTCATGTGACCAACAAAGGTAGCTCAAAGCTAAAGTCTTGGCGACAAAAGTAGTTTAGTTTGTAAAGACATGGACTGTATATACAAAGTCATGGTGATGTCTCTTGCTGGTTACATTTTGAAGCCAGTTCGCCATCTTGTTTTTTTTTTTTCAACCAGTGAACAGGAAGTGACCATATCTGGACTGAGGAGGAGTGACGTAGAGACGCTGTATACGTCTCTGGTAGAGACCTGTCAATCACTGTGTAGCCCCGCCCCTAAATCATCCCCTGCTTTATGGTCTGTTTGACTCTAAATGGAGCATAATGTACTAAATGAACATCATGCTGTATTGAAGAAGACTGTAAACTAGAGATTGAGACCATAAACTCATGTTTACAATGTTTACTGAGGGAATAAATCAAGAGAGAAGTAGAGTTATTTTAGACTAGACTTCTATACAACCAGAGGAGTCGCCCCCTGCTGGACACTAGAGAGAATGCAGCTTTAACACGTGAAGTAACAAAGGTCTTCAGCTGGATGTGAACTGGTTCTTGTTCGGCCCCCAATAACTCCAATCTGAAGGATGTCCTATGTCTTATAATAAAGTTTAAGGTCTCCAGTAAGATCAGAAATGGTTGTCTTTAGGTATCAGAGACCATCGTCTTTGGGTATGAGGTTACATGTGGGTAACTCTGGTGTGGTAAAGGTTCTCTTCTTCTCCCCTTCCCAAGTGTGCGGTGACGGAGTCTGTGAGGAGGCGGAGCTTTGTTCAACCTGTCCGGCGGACTGCGGTGAATGCCCGATGACCCCGACCACCAAGCTGGCCATCGGCCTGCCGCTCAGCCTGCTCTGCCTCTGCTTCGTACTGACCGCTGTGGTGAGAACTCACACAACACAAAAAAACACAATCAATATATTAAACAATACAAATAATAAACCCCAACCTGTCTGGTTTTTAGTGGCTGAGGTACCAGAAACGGAAGCTTTTGTGGGACGAGAGCTGGATCATCGACTTCGCCAAGATTAAACAAGGTACCGTAACTCTGAAACTGGTGAGGAACCACTACAAGAGGTCTGAATCTGCACTGAACAGACCTGGTTCTGGTACTCGACTGGTCTGGCATTGGTCTATAACAGATGTCCTGGTTCCAACAGGTCTGTTGCAGGTCTAGAGTGGTTCTTAGTAGATCTGTCTCTTTGTTTGTGTCTTTATAGATCAAGAGGCCCATATGACCATGGGCAGCATCATGAGCGTACCGGTGGGGAACAGCAACAGTAACGGCAGCTGTGTGACGGCTCTCAGCTGCTACACGGGACAACCGGGGACCAGGAAGACCCCGTTCACCTGCACGGGGGTCTAGTACGCCACCTGTCTGTCTGAACCTCAGTGATGCAGTAGTAGTCTCTTTGATGCTGCCAGTTAGGAGCTGAAACAAGGGATGGGGTTTTTATTTGAAATTGTCCGATACGATGCATAATTTACTTGGTGAACTTTGGTTTAAATCTGGAAGCACTTGATCAAACAATCAGTTAAAAAGACATTTGATACCAGCTTTCTGCACTTGGCTGTTAAAAGTAATAAAGTTCAAAACCCTGAAAAGCACAACCTTGTCCTTAAGAATCAAATGCAAAAAGCTGTACTTAGAATGTTCGAATGGCAACCTGACTTCTCTCTCAGGGTGGAACATATGTTCTGGTGTTTGTGGTAGTTCTTGTGTTTTTATTGTGGACTAAAGTTCTGATACTAGAATCAGAAACGCAACTGGATCAGGTATCAATGTACTGAGCATGTGCAGACTAGAAACACTAGTTAAACACCCTGTTCTGTTTTATTTCTGATAATGTTACAATGTTAACAACAAACCCGTGTTTGTCAGCAGGAGAGCTAGTTAGCTGTTAGCAGCAGAGTCCTGCTTGGCTATAATACGGAGCTAACGGCTAACGTTGCATGGAGTTACGTCACGATGCGTTCAAGTTCTGTTCAATGAAAATGAATCTTGGGTGAAGTTAAGTCATGATGTGTTCAAATGTAAGGAGACGTTTTAAAACAATATCAGAGAAGTGATTCTGATCTTTTTAAGTGTCTGAATCGGTATCAGGAAGGAATAAGTGTTATTATAATATATAATAATACATTCATAATCATTTTGTGCTCCAGTGATGGCAGGACGGTGGCCATCAAGAGGATTCAAACAAAGACGTTCTATCTGTCCAAAACCATCCGACAGGAAGTCAAACAAGTCAGGTAACGAACACACTCTGTCCTCATCTACGGTGAGCCTCAACGCCTCTATTTTCACCCCATTTATGTTAAAACGCTGATTTTCCACTTTTCAGTTTTTGAACAACAAAACGCAGTTTTTTTACGCCATTTAAAAAAAGTCAAAAACATGAATTTCGATTTTACAGCAATGAAATGGTAATTTATCAGCATGAGAAGTTAAAGTATTGATCCAGACCCGACTAGATTCAATTAATGGAATTAAAACAACGAAGTGGTTCTCAGACTTTTTCTGAAATCTCTCTCTCTCTCTCTCTCTCTCTCTCTCTCTCTCTCTCTCTAGGGAGCTCGATCACCCAAACCTCTGTAAGTTCATCGGCGGTTGTGTTGAGGTGCCGGATGTTGCCATAGTGACAGAGTACTGCCCAAAAGGAAGCCTGAACGACGTTCTTCTTAACGAGGAGATCCCACTCAACTGGGGCTTCAGGTGGACCCGCTTTCATTCCAGATGCTGATAATTAAATCGGGCTAATGAGGTAAGAAAAAAAGGAATAATCCAGTTTGATTCCCTTCCAGGTTTTCGTTCGCCACAGACATCGCCAGAGGGACGTCGTACCTGCACCAACACAAGATCTGTCACGGCCGACTCAAGTCTCTGAACTGTGTGTTGGACGACCGCTGGGTCTGCAAGATTACAGGTGAGGGGAGCGGACCAAGGTACACCTGTATGTTTCATTGGACCGTTGATTGACACACGGTCCATCCCGTCAGATTACGGGCTGGGGACGTACCGCAGAGACGACGGCGCCGAGCCTCTTTCCACCTATCAGCAGAGAGTCCTGGAGGTTTACATGCCGCCCGAGTTTCACAGCTCCAACATGGAGCCGACGCTGGCTGGAGATGTGTTCAGGTACGTAGAACACAAACAGAACCATCCGGACCTCAACTACTGCTGAGTTCACGGCAAACAACGAGCAGACACCTCGCACGACGCCAAAACATACAGAGTCAATGCAAAGACGGGAATAGAGGGGAATAGACGGGAATGGAGGGGAATGGAGAGGAATAGAGGGGAATAGAGGGGAATAGACGGGAATAAACGGGAATAGACGGGAATAGACGGGAATAGACGGGAATAGAGGGGAATAGAGGGGAATAGACGGGAATGGAGGGGAATAGAGGGGAATAGACGGGAATAGAGGGGAATAGAGGGGAATAGAGGGGAATGGACAGGAATAGAGGGGAATGGACGGGAATAGAGGGGAATAGAGGGGAATAGACGGGAATAGAGGGGAATGGACGGGAATAGAGGGGAATGGACAGGAATAGAGGGGAATGGACGGAAATAGACGGAGTAGTGGGTTTTTCAGCCGTGATCAATAAACACAAATGATCCCACGAGTAACGTTTGGTGTGAACACAACATGTGACACAATTAAGGAACTCTGACTGAGTGAACTGGCCTATTGACCTTTAACGTTTACCAAAAACAAGAATTAACCCTAAAACCTGATGCTCTACACACACACACACACATAACATCTGTGTGTTTTCCCAGTTATTCCATCATTCTGCTGGAGATTGCCACTCGCAGCGACCCTGTCCCAGTAAGTCCTAGTCTGTCTGATGTCTTTTCTAACTTTGAATGTGTCGCTGGCTGAATGTAGGACAGATACATACATACTTTACAGGTAGAGGAGTCCAGTCTGGAGAGTTCCTGTTGTCCTCCTCTACCAGAGCTGATCTCTAGTAAAGCCGACACCTGTCCCTGTCCGGCTGACTATGTAGAGGTGAGAACTTCCTGTTTCTATTATTCTATAATCTGTTTTATTATCATTATTTGACTCCTCAAACAACAAAAATCTGATTTTGGAGCCTCAAGAAACAGTTTTTTTTCCCCTCTATTTCTTTAAAATAATTAAAATAAAAAAATAAAGTAAGAGTAGTGAAACATCCACTTCTTAATTTTTGATAAACACATTCACAAGAGATCTCTCTTACCTTTTTCTGCTGTCTTTTTGTCCCTCCTGTGTTCCCGTAGCTGATCCGACGATGTCGCTCTCACAACCCCGTCCACCGACCCACCTTTGAGCAAATCAAGAAGTTTGTTCACCGGATCAACCCGATCAAAGTCAGCCCGGTGGACATGATGATGAACCTGGTAATAACCTGCAGAATCCAGATTCATTATTATAGCAGCACTTTATATGCATTACCTCATGCTATGTCATGTCATTAAGGTTGAACGGTTTGTTTCAGATGGAGAAGTACAGTAAACATCTGGAGGTGCTGGTGACAGAGCGGACGCAGGATCTAACGCACGAGAAACAGAAGACCGACAGGCTGCTTTACAGTAGGACAGACATAGATATACACACCTGTCCATCACCTGTCCATCACATCAAACATTGAACTAATATTTAGAGTTAATATTTCTCTATATGCAGATGATGCAGCTATTTATACAGTAGTCCTCCACAAACAGTAGATATCATTGGAACAATTAAAATCAAGCATGGACACATTTATAACTTTCTCCATCGTGCACATTCTGTAGTAACAACACTCATATTCAAAAACATAATGTATCTGAAGAATCTTAAACTAATTGCATGTTTGTGTCGTAGGTATGCTTCCTAAACAGGTAGCTGATGACCTGCGGCAGGGCAAACCGATGCAGGCTCAGAGTTACGTCAGCGCCACCGTCTTCTTCAGGTAGGACCAGGAGGCAACCTCCATTAATGAAGAGTGAATCCAAAGCTTCATGTGTTGAAGCTGCATTCTCTCTATTGTCCACCAGGGGGCGACTCCTCAGGTTGTATAGAAGTCTAGTCTAAAATGACTCTACTTCTCTCTTGATTTATTCCCTCAGTAAACATTGTAAACATGAGTTTATGGTCTCAATCTCTAGTTTACAGTCTTCTTCAATACAGCATGATGTTCATTTAGTACATTATGGTCCATTTTTACAACTTTAGTTTTACACACAGTCTAAACTGTCTGTCTGTGTGTGTGTGTGTGTGTGTGTGTGTGTGTGTGTGTGTGTGTGTGCAGTGACATCGTGGGCTTCACTCAGCTGTCCAGCAGCAGCACTCCTTACCAGGTCGTAGACTTCCTCAACAAGCTCTACACCACATTTGATGACATCATCGACAACTACGACGTCTACAAGGTGGAGACCATCGGAGACGCCTGTGAGTGACACTCTCTCTCACACACACACACACACACACACACACACACACACACACACACACACACAGTGTAACAGTTAGAGACAGTGTATTACTGTCACATTTTTGTAACTTACTTCAGGTGTTTCCAATATTTGGTGAGAGGCGTAGCTCCAACTGCATCCTCTAAAAACCAAAAGCTGAACCTTGTTGTGGTCTGGATCTCTGTGTCCTGTAGACATGGTGGTCTCCGGTGTTCCCCTGGAGAACGGGATCCTCCATGCCTCAGAGATCGCCAGCATGGCTTTGGACCTGGTGGGCGTCTGTCGCACCTTCAGGATCCCCCACAAACCCAACACACAGCTGCAGATACGAGCCGGGATACACTCTGGTACGTACACATGTTAAACATCACACACTCTGGTACGTACATACGTTAAACAACACACACTCTGGTACGTACACACGTTAAACAACACACACTCTGGTACGTACACATGTTAAACATCACACACTCTGGTACGTACATACGTTAAACAACACACACTCTGGTACGTACACACGTTAAACAACACACACTCTGGTACGTACACATGTTAAACATCACACTCTGGTACGTACACATGTTAAACATCACACTCTGGTACGTACACATGTTAAACATCACACACTCTGGTACGTACATACGTTAAACATCACACTCTGGTACGTACACATGTTAAACATCACACTCTGGTACGTACACATGTTAAACATCACACTCTGGTACGTACACATGTTAAACATCACACACTCTGGTACGTACATACGTTAAACAACACACACTCTGGTACGTACACATGTTAAACATCACACTCTGGTACGTACACATGTTAAACATCACACACTCTGGTACATACACATGTTAAACAACACACTCTGGTACGTACACATGTTAAACAACACACTCTGGTACGTACACATGTTAAACAACACACTCTGGTACGTACACATGTTAGACAACACACTCTGGTACGTACACATGTTAAACAACACACACTCTGGTACGTACACATGTTAGACAACACACTCTGGTACGTACACATGTTAGACATCACACACTCTGGTACGTACACATGTTAAACAACACACACTCTGGTACGTACACATGTTAGACAACACACTCTGGTACGTACACATGTTAGACATCACACTCTGGTACGTACACATGTTAAACATCACACACTCTGGTACGTACACATGTTAGACATCACACACTCTGGTACGTACACATGTTAAACAATACACTCTTGTTAAACAACACACTCTGATACGTACACACGTTAAACAACACACTCTGGTACGTACACACGTTAAACAACACACTCTGGTGCGTACACACGTTAAACAACACACTCTGGTGCGTACACACGTTAAACAACACACTCTGGTGCGTACACACGTTAGACAACACACTCTGGTGCGTACACACGTTAGACAACACACTCTGGTACGTACACACGTTAAACAACACACTCTGGTGCGTACACACGTTAAACAACACACTCTGGTGCGTACACACGTTAGACAACACACTCTGGTACGTACACACGTTAGACAACACACTCTGGTACGTACACACGTTAGACAACACACTCTGGTACGTACACATGTTAAACAACACACTCTGGTACGTACACACGTTAAACAACACACTCTGGTACGTACACACGTTAGACAACACACTCTGGTACGTACACACGTTAAACAACACACTCTGGTACGTACACACGTTAAACAACACACTCTGGTACGTACACACATTAGACAACACACTCTGGTACGTACACATGTTAAACAACACACTCTGGTACGTACACATGTTAGACAACACACTCTTGTTAAACAACACACTCTGATACGTACACACGTTAAACAACACACTCTGGTACGTACACACGTTAAACAACACACTCTGGTACGTACACACGTTAAACAACACACTCTGGTACGTACACATGTTAAACAACACACTCTGGTACGTACACATGTTAAACAACACACTCTGGTACGTACACACGTTAAACAACACACTCTGATACGTACACATGTTAAACAACACACTCTGGTACGTACACACGTTAAACAACACACTCTGATACGTACACATGTTAAACAACACACTCTGGTACGTACACATGTTAAACAACACACTCTGGTACGTACACATGTTAGACAACACACTCTTGTTAAACAACACACTCTGATACGTACACACGTTAAACAACACACTCTGGTACGTACACACGTTAAACAACACACTCTGGTACGTACACACGTTAAACAACACAATCTGGTACGTACACACGTTAAACAACACACTCTGGTGCGTACACAGATGCGTGGTAAACGTCTCGGTCTCTGTAGGTCCGGTGGTAGCGGGGGTTGTGGGGACGAAGATGCCCCGTTACTGTTTATTTGGAGATACAGTGAACACATCGTCGAGGATGGAGTCCACCAGTCTGGGTAATATTCATTATTATACATTAAAGCATCAATAAAATAATATACGATATTATGCAGAATGAGTACTTTACGTGTATTTTGATGCTGAGTATTTCTACCCTGTGATATTAGTACCTTTACTGAAGTATCTGAGTCTTTTAGCCCTGAAGATTCAGTGCAGCTCCAGTACGTTCTACCTGCTGGAGGAGATCGGCGGCTACCTGCTGGAGTGCAGAGGAATGATGCAGGTCAAGGTGAGCCTCAGCTCAGTTCTGTCGGCACTGGGAGCACTGGGAGTACTGGGAGCATGGGGAGTACTGGGAGTACTGGGAGCACTGGGAGTACTGGGAGCACTGGGAGCACTGGGAGCCGCCTGGCAACTCTCTGGATTCTGTCCGTCTGTTAACAGGGTAAAGGTGACATGGTGACCTACTGGCTGGAGGGGAAGAAGACGTCTCTGGTCTCCAAGGACGTCACCACGGAGGCGGAGGCGGAGAAAGAGCGAGAGCTGTACTCGTCCATGCCGGGGTTCCTGAACGACGACGGCCTCCTGGACGCCGCCTGATCCACCAAAGAACCTCCTGAGGAGCACTGGAGTGTGCTGTATGTTACAAGTGTGTTTAAATATGTAGACGAACATTAGCAGTTTAGTTTATTTCAGTCGTTTTTAACTTGTGCAACTCAAATACACATTTAAAAGAAATAATAAAAAAGTCTTAATGTAGTGACAAACTAAAGCAAGTTGATGCTGAGCGAGAAGTGTATTACTTCATTATGAGTATTTAGTACAGGTCCCTTTAAATTCATACAATGAAGTAAAATTAAAAAGAAATATAATACATATATTTATATTATATACTTCCAAAAGTCCCAAACAAAACTTCATATATACACACAAAATAATTCCACCTGTTCTACATTAATTCAGAGACATCAGTGTTAATTATAGTGAGTGATGTGAAGTAAGAAAGTACATTTACTTTAGTACTGTACTTAATTTCAATATTGAGGTACTTTTTCTTTACTTGAGTATTTCTATGTTCTGCTACTTTATACTTCTAGGGAAATGTTGTACTTTCTTACTGCTTTACATACTAATATTTTACTTTCACAACATAGTAAAGGTTTGTAAACTATGATACCTTTTTCATTGTAATTATTCTCTAATTAGTCTTAAACTGAATTCACTCATTTTGTTTAAATCTCCCAAATTCATTTGTAATTTCCAAAATAATATTTTTAAAAATGTCACTTATTTCTTATGGTTTTAAGCCACAGAAATACATTTTTAAACAAATGAATTTGATAAAAAGAAATAGATTCTTACTGCAACAACAGATTTAGTCACTTAGTTCAAAAATATATACTGATACTATTACTTTGATTAGTACTTAAATGATCCAGTGATGGATATTTGCATCTCTGTGTTCATGTGAACGCTGTGCTGTTACTTACTATAAAAATCAGTTTTTGTCAGTTTTAGGAAAATATGTTTACAATTCATCATTTTCACCAGAAGACAAAAGAACCAGAACAGTTTAATGTGTTGAGATGTTTGTAGCTTTAATGACCCGAGGACACAAATGACTTCTTTTGACTTTAAATATCTTTACGTTTAAAATAAGACTTCAAATAAAAAGGCACGAGGATGAAATGTGCGGATTGTTCAGCTCATTAAATCTGTGCTGGCACAGACGTGTTGTTTGAATATTCATGACACAGTGTTGAGCAGATGGAGGACTTGAAGAGATCTGTTTACCTGATAACACATGAAGCTTTCTTTCACTCCAACGTCTCTTAAAGCAGCAGACTATCTCACATTTCTTACAATAATATGAAAATGTAATTTTCATAAATGTTTATTGGCTCATATGAAGCGTGACGATAACAAACGTGGTTCATCATTCAGGATGTATCATAATAACTTTATTGATCCTCAGATCAACGTGTTCATGTGTCCAACACTTTGGTTTATAACCAAATACATAAAGACATTCAATCAGACACTCAGCGGTGTTCACTGAGCTAATGTCAGCTGCTAACATAGTAAACATCACAGCTGTTGAATGACCTCATGGGATGGATTCACCCGTATTTAAACCGACAGGCGGAAGTACAGACTGACGTACAGACTGACGTACAGACTGACTTACAGACTGACGTACAGACTGACTTACAGACCGACTTACAGGCGGACGTACAGACTGACGTACAGACTGACTTACAGACTGACTTACAGGCGGATGTACAGACTGACGTACAGACTGACTTACAGACCGACTTACAGGCGGACGTACAGACTGACGTACAGACTGACTTACAGACTGACTTACAGGCGGACGTACAGACTGACGTACAGACTGACATACAGGCGGACTTACAGGCTGACGTACAGACTGACGTACAGACTGACGTACAGACTGACTTACAGGCAGGCGTACAGGCGGACGTACAGGCAGACGTACAGACTGACGTACAGACTGACTTACAGACTGACGTACAGACTGACGTACAGACCGACTTACAGGCGGACGTACAGGCGGACGTACAGACTGACGTACAGACTGACTTACAGACTGACGTACAGACTGACGTACAGACCGACTTACAGACTGACATACAGGTGGACTTACAGACTGACGTACAGACTGACTTACAGACTGACTTACAGACTGACATACAGGCGGACTTACAGACTGACGTACAGACTGACGTACAGACCGACGTACAGACCGACGTACAGACCGACTTACAGACTGACATACAGGCGGACTTACAGACTGACGTACAGACTGACGTACAGGCGGACGTACAGGCGGACTTACAGACTGACGTACAGACTGACTTACAGACTGACGTACAGACTGACGTACTGTCGCCAGTGCGGGAGGATAATAGTGAATCAAACCATCTTAGCAAAAATGGCGACTTTGGGCTTCTATAGATTTTTGTGAGTAGAATAAATTTGACTTGTTATTGCGACATATTTGTACATTTGATTAACAGAGTGTGTGTATGTGTGTGTGTGTGTGAGATCTGAGCTAATCTGCATGAGTGGTTTGAAAAACGAGCACAGCTGCAAAAGGCAGCTTGCTTTTCCTTTTCAGAAAACACACATACACACGCACGCACACACACAGGGCTCAGGTGTGTGTGTGTTAAAACCGAACCAGCTGGTTTGTTTAAAAACATCTACTTTATATATTCTGTTGTACATCATATAAACACTTCCATCATTTAGAGTTTTGACACCAGACTTTGTTTATTGACAAAACTTCAATAAAAACACATTAAATGTTTGTATTTTCATATTTCTTTGGCTCTAACTGGTTAGCATAGCTTAGCATGAAGCCTGGACACAGAGGGACGTGGAGGTGTAGTTGGTTATTTAAACAGTTTTCATTTGAGAGAAGGTTTTTACTTACAGATGAGAGTGTTTGAAGTGTCTTAATAGAATGAGTACTCACCTCTCTCTCTCTCTCTCTGTGGAGCTCGCTCGCCCATTCTGTTGAAGGGGAATTACCATATCTGAGAGGACACACACATCAAACACTGGTTATGAAACACAGCTGTGTGTGTGTGTGTGTGTGTGTGTGTGTTAGTTACTGAATACATCACTGTGTCTCCATTCATGTCGCAGCTCTTTGTTCACAAATCGATCTGATTGGATCCTCTGTGTGGAGCCTGTGGACCAATCACAGCACAGGAAAACCAGACTGAGAAAAAAACTCCTTTAATATCAAAGTGAAACCAACAAAGAAGAATTAGGACACAAAATAAAACACAAAACAGGTTTAATAAGTAAATAATATCATTTTATTCTCTGTACAAGCAGCTGGTTAGCTTAGCTTAGCATAAAGACTGGAAACGGAGGGAAACTGCTAGCGTGGTCTCAGTGTTCTCATGGTCCTCATGAAGTAGACCAGCATGTCTCAGTGATCTCATGAAGTAGGCCAGCATGTCTCAGTGATCTCATGGTCCTCATGAAGTAGACCAGTATGTCTCAGTGATCTCATGGTCCTCATGAAGTAGACCAGAATGTCTCAGTGATCTCATGGTCCTCATGAAGTAGACCAGCATGTCTCAGTGATCTCATGGTCCTCATGAAGTAGACCAGCATGTCTCAGTGATCTCATGGTCCTCATGAAGTAGACCAGCATGTCTCAGTGATCTCATGGTCCTCATGAAGTAGACCAGAATGTCTCAGTGTTCTCATGGTCCTCATGAAGTAGACCAGGTACAGGTTCAGTCCACTTCTAAGGTGTCTCCACAATGTGGTCCAGGAGGTCCGGTCTCTACTGGTCTGACAGGTTAAGTCTTTCAGTCTGGAAGAGGTTTGAGAGGACAACAGACAGAGACAACAGACAGAGACGACAGACAGCATAAATAACTGATATTTGACTGTTAAATACATCTCACCTGTATCTAGTGCTGTGTGTGTGTGTGTGTGTGTGTGTGTCAAACACTCGCCTGTGTCGGGCGTCCAATGGGCCGTCAGTGCTGCTGCAGGAGGGCGGTCCTCTCCTCCAGCAGCCAATGAGCTGCGATCCTGCTGGCGTAGATCACGTAGGACCAGGACAAGACCACCACAGCCAGCAACACCTGAGGGACAGAAGAAGACAGTGATGAAGACACGTCGGTCCTTCACTGTTCACTGACTCTGAAGTATTCGTATCATGAAACAGTAATATACTGCTCACTTCACCTCATATTTAAACATACATACATACAAAAGTACGGTACACACAATCTGTGGTATTTATACAGCTAATACTACAGTGTAGAAATACTCTGTTATAAGTTAAAGTCCTGCTCCCTAGCTGCTCACTCGCTAGCCCTTATCTGCTCACTCGCTAGCCCCTAGCTGCTCACTCGCTAGCCCCTAGATGCTCACTCGCTAGCCCTAGCTGCTCACTCGCTAGCCCCTAGCTGCTCACTCGCTAGCCCCTAGCTGCTCACTCGCTAGCCCCTAGCTGCTCACTCGCTAGCCCTTATCTGCTCACTCGCTAGCCCCTAGCTGCTCACTCGCTAGCCCCTAGCTGCTCACTCGCTAGCCCCTAGCTGCTCACTCGCTAGCCCCTAGCTGCTCACTCGCTAGCCCTTATCTGCTCACTAGCTAGCCCTTATCTGCTCACTAGCTAGCCCTTATCTGCTCACTAGCTAGCCCTTATCTGCTCACTCGCTAGCCCCTAGCTGCTCACTCGCTAGCCCTTATCTGCTCATTAGCTAGCCCCTAGCTAGCTGCTATCTTAACCGGCTATCTTTCCGGTGGGTGAGAACACCGTCTACCGGACCACATGTAACGTTAGTACCACAGAGTAGATTCCGTTCAGGTCCCGTCTGCTGA
Source organism: Cebidichthys violaceus (assembly GCF_023349555.1). NCBI lineage: Eukaryota > Metazoa > Chordata > Actinopteri > Perciformes > Stichaeidae > Cebidichthys > Cebidichthys violaceus. The sequence continues at coordinate 748,859 of NW_027176361.1, forward strand.
AGGTCTCCATCTTCTTATTTAACCCGCTGTGACGCCGCCGGTAATCGGTTTAGTTTGGTTTGTTTACAGACTTATCGTGGCTGCTTTCTGTCTTCTTCGCTGGTTCTTAAAGGCGGTTTGTAGCCGCGGGTTGAAGCGCTCTACCGCCACCTGGAGCATCGGAGAGTCACTACAACACATTCAGTTTAACGCGTACATATGTGACGAGGTTAATAAAATGTGTACTAATACATGAATATGATTAACAATAGCACAAATACATTAATATATACATATGTATATATATATATATATATATACATATATATATATATATAACAAACCAGTAAATTAATCAAATACTCTTGTATATATTGTTGTTGCATGAAAATGATAAAATTACATGTCTCCTTCTTTGTTGATGATCTTTGGTTTTCATATTTTAATATTAGCCAGTTGTTTTGTTTCTTATTTATTTTCTTTCTTTGAATTTAAATATTAATTTATATATATATATATATTTATTTAAATTTTATTTATTTTTAAATGTATTAATTTTTTTAAATAAAAAATAATAATAATAATAATTTTTTAATTTAAATTTTTAATTTGTAATATATTTTTTTAAATTTAAATTTTTAATTTGTAATATATTTTTTTAATTTTTAATTTGTAATATATTTTTGTATTAAACACTATAAGTACTAGACATCCTGATCCACACTCCGTACCACCTGGTGGCGGTAATGCACCGATTCATTGTTCGACAATAAATAAAGACTAAGAAGAAGAAGAAGAAAAAGATCTTTGGCAAAAAAAAAATCCAATGTTTCATGTCCCATAATGCACCGCGGCACCTCTCTCTCTCCAGCTGTGTGTGTGTGTAGCTTCGGTTCGGGCGACAAACAGCCGACACAAATGTCCCCGTTTCTACCGGGAGTTTCGGTCTGAACGGTGTCCGAGACCCGGATGTCGCTCACGGTGCGGAGCTCTGGCCGCAGGAGGAGGAGAAAAGACCCGGATGAGAAGCTCCCGGAGTCGACTTCTGCTGCTGCTCAGGTACGGGAAGCTAACCGCGTTAGCATGCTAACAGAAGCTAACGAGCTTTGACCAAGAAACCGTTTATTGTTTTGTCACCGAGCTCCGTGATTTACCACGTGACCGTGGACCAGGAGGGGGGGGGGGGGGGGGGGGGTTATAAATAACGCGTTTAAAACAAAACCAGCGGAATTACGTTTAAGCTGCTGGTTCTCTAAATGCTAACAGAGCGAACAAAGTGCTAGCATAGTCCGGCTAGCTACCAGTCTCTTGTGAGTCATCGTGAAGAAGAATCCTAAAAGCACTGAAGTGAAAGTAGGAAACATGACACTGTAAACATGGAGGATGCTAGCTAGCTTAGCATCCTGTTAGCTTGTTTGTGCGGTCAGGAGAACTGAGAGCTCTTGTTTTCCGTGTTGTGTGTGTGTGTAATGGTGACCAGCTTCCTGTCATGTGATCAGGTGATGGCGCCCACGAGGATGAAGCTGCGAGTGCGTCGCCGAGACAACGCGGCCGCAGGTGCAGCGGGAGGCGACCAACCGGAGGAGGAGGAGGAGGAAGAAGAAGAGGGGCGGAGCCGAGAGAGCGGCGGTCGCAGGAGGAGGAAAACGACCGCCGGCGCCACCTCGACCGCGGCCGCTGCCGACGCCTCCTCCTGGTCTCCCCCCCCTCCTCCCTCCTCCTCCTCCTCGGCCTCGGCGAGGGTGGCGATGGCGGCGGAGGAGGCGTCGCCGGACTCCAAGTGCCCGATCTGCCTGGACCGCTTCAACAACCTGGCGTACCTGGACCGCTGCCTGCACCGCTTCTGCTTCCCGTGCATCCAGGAGTGGTCTCACAACAAGGCCGAGTGTCCGCTCTGCAAGCAGCCGTTCGCCTCCATCCTGCACTCGGTGCGCGCCGAGGACGACTTCAAGGAGTACACGCTGCGGCCGCCGCCCGCCAACAGCAGCGTCGCCGCCACCGTGGCGATGGTGGCGGCGATGGCGTCGGCGGCGCGGAGCGACCACCAGATGAGGCTGATGCTGAGGAGGCACAGGGGGGGGGAGGCGACGACGCGGAGGCGGAGGAGGGGGGAGAGAGGAGGCGGCAGGAGGTCGGGGGTGTGGGAGTGGTATCTGGACTCTCCTCCTCTCGCGCTCCCTCCTCTTCCTCACCCCGCCGTCTCTCCCGTTGTGGCAGAAGACAGCGAGGAGGGGGAGGAGCCGGGGGCGCAGAGGACGAGGGGAGGAGCCGACGTGGCGGAGCGCGGCGTGATATTTGAGGGGCTGACGGGACTCGGCGGCGCGGTGGAGCCCGCGGCGCCCAACGACCGGGCGTCGCGCCGGCTGATGACCCGCTTGGTGGCGAGGCAGCGGCTGCAGCGAGAAGGCGGAACAGTGCGGCGGCTGAGGGAGCGAGAGACGGTGGCCTTCCGCCGCGCTCTCTACCGGAACGCCATACGGGTCCGCGGCGTCCCCGGGGTCAACGTTACCCAGCAGCAGCGTGACATCACAGCGGAGAGCTTCCGCCGTAACCCCACCCACCTCAACAGGCTCCGCCCCTGGCTGCGGCGGGAGCTCACGGTGCTGTACGGCGCTCACGGCTCGCTGGTCGACATCGTCCAGCGCATCATCATGGCGCGGGTCGCTCGCCACGGCCTGGAGGACACGCCCACCATAGAAGAAGAGCTGCGACAGTTCCTGTTGGCGCGCACCGACCACTTCCTGCACGAGCTGGTCAGCTTCGCACGCTCGCCGCTTGGCCTGGAGTCCTACGACCTGCAGGCGGCGTACGAGCCGCCGGACGCCGCCATGGAGCTGGACGGCACGAGCAGCCCCTCCGACGGCAGCTCCGTCATCGCCATATCGGAGGGCGAGGAAGAGGAGAGGCCGGCGGGAGGAAGATCGGAGGAGGAGAGGCTGCTGGCGATGGCGGGCGGCGCTCACGACGACGTCATCCAATCAGGAAGCTGCCTCAGCCTGGCGGTCTGGGACGACGAGACCCCCGGCCCCTCCTACTCCACCGCCGAGCCGTCGTGTTCGCTCGCCTCCCCGCCGTTCGGCCACGCCCCTCGGGAGGCAGCCAATGGGATGGGAGGAGAGGAGGAGGAGTGTCTGATCGTCGGGTACAAGAAGCCGATAGCGGAGCGGACTCCCGAGCTGGTGCAGCTCTCCTCCGACACCGAGGAAGAGGAGGAGAAGAAGAAGAAGAAGAAGGAGGAGGAGGAGGACACGGCTGAGGAGCTTCCTCCCCTCCCCCCCTCTACCCCTACCCTCTCTTACTTACCCACAATCCCTCCCTCCACGTCGGGCGCGTACGGCGGCGAGCCGAAGGAGAAAGACGGCTCGTGGTCGGGCAGCTCCGGAGGAAGCAGGAACTCGGTTTGCGCTCTGAGCCCTGCGGCGCCCGGAGACGGGAAGTCTGGCGGCGAGGCGGCGAGGGTGGAGGAGGAGGAGAAGAAGAAGAAGAAGAAGAAGAAGAAGAAGAGGAGGAAGAGGAAGACAGGGCGGGAGAGGAGGAAGAGCGGCACCCTGTACAACCCCAACCGCTCCATTTATCCCGCCATGATGCGTCACCGCTCGCGCTCCTCCTCGCCACTTCGCTCCAGCGTCGGTTCCGGCTCGCCCGACTCCACCTGGGAGTACCACTGTTCCCGGGTGTCACCTCTCACCTCCTCTGCCTCCTCGCCCTCCCGTTGCTCTTCCTCCTCTTCTTCCTCCTCCTCCTCCTCACCCTTCTGCACCTCCTCCCCACCGCCGGCGGCGGCGATGCCTTCGCTCTCCCCCGGCGACCACGCGGAGAAACCCGGGGGGAAGAGGAAGTACAAGAGCCGCCACCTGGACAGCGACGACAAGGACCCCACCTGGAGGCCGAGCAGCAGGGAGGAGGAAGGGGGGAGGAGGAAGGGGAGGAGGAGAGAGAGGAAGAGGAGCGGCGGAGAGAGGTGAGGACACGCTTCCTGTTTCTGTGTTAACTGTGTCTCGTCCGTGATGTAAACGTCCTTGTTTCCTGTTCCCGTCCTCGAGGAGGAGCAGAGCGGACCGGAGCCCCAGCGTTGAGATCATCTACGAGGGCACCGTGTCCCCCAACGCCTCGCAGCCCCCCGCCCACAAGCGCCGCAGGAGGCGCCAGCGCAAGACGCAACAACACAGCAGGTACGGAGGCGGTCTCTCAGAATAGATCCAGACGTCCTCAGAATGTCTCTTAACTCGTCTCGTTGTCTCCCAGCTCTCCGGTCATCATCACCCTCGACAGCGACAGCAGCCTGGACGAGGACGGCAGCAGCAGTCCGATCAGTAGCCAGCAGACCGTCGACTTCTCCGACCTCCCTCCTCTCCCGTCGGTGCGCTCGGATGGAGTGGGCGGAGCTCTGGGGGCGGAGATCGGCGAGCTGCCCGTCGACATCCTGGACCGAGGGTCCGACGGGTCGGAGGCGGCGGCGGGTCCCGTCGCCGTCGATAACAGCGACGACAGCGTGGACGTGGAGAACGTGGAGGACGTGGAGGAGAGCGGTCTGCTGCTGGGGTCTGATGAAGAAGAAGATGAAGAAGAAGGAGGACCAATGGGAGCCAGCGCTGCTAATCGGAGAGCGTCGAATCCGATTGGTAAACGTGACCTCGCGTTGTCGTCCTCCGACAGCCGTCTCCTAGCATCCATCCTCGACGACCTGAAGGGAATCGGGCCGCCGGCGAAACGCAAACCGCCCGTCACCTTTGACGCCGGCGTCACCGAGGCTCACTCCAACCGGGACGTCTGGTTGGCCGAGGCGAGACCTCTGCCCGACGGCGTGGACCGGAAGCGGGGGTTTGAACTGCCGGCGTGCCGCTCCGCCATCCGGCCGCCGCCGCCGCCTCCTCTCGAGCGTCTGAAGGAGGTGAAGGACGTCCCTCCTCTCCTGAAGCAGGCGAGTCCCGTGAGGTCGTACATCAGGAACACGCCGCCGCCGTTAAAGCACAAAGACGCCGGGAGTCCGCACCTGTCGCCCGTGTCTCCCGCTAACCCGCTCTCACCCCGCGCCGCTTTTGACCCACTAAGTGTAAATTCTCACGTTGACCTCAATTCAAATCCCGTTGACTCCCGTGCTGAAGACGACCCTCCCGTGTCGACGCTGAAGAGACATTTAGCCATTGACGTGCAGTCTTCCTGTCATTTAGCACCCGTTGACTCCCATTCAACGGCTCCTTCTGAAGCCGAAGCTGTCGGCATCGATCCCACGGGTCACAAACCTCCCGCTGATACCCGTTGTTCTTCTTCCTCTGGTTCAGAAAACAGATTCACAAGTGCTGATCGCTTTTTACATCTGCAGTTAAATTCTTCTTCAAAGTCACATTCCGTTGACTTGCATCCTGTGAATTGCTTACCTGCCATTGATTTCCATTTGGCCAAGACTGGCTGGTCCAATGAGAAGCCAGCTCACATTGACTCTACCTCCAGAGGTTTCAGGGACAAGACTGATTGGACAAATTCCTGTCTGGTAGCACCCGTTGACCCCCATCCTTGCAGCGGTGTTTCTGCTGAAGGCTCACACGGTGGGGGTGTTTTCTCAGGAGTCAATCGTTACGACACGTCGCCTCCTGCTTTTGTTTCAGCCATTGATTTCAGGAATCGGAGTCATCCCTCCTCACCCGTTGACTCCCACTCTTTCAGCAAGAGAGAGGGGCTTTCACGCGGTAGTTCAGTGCCAACAGCAGCTCCCGGGTTGTCACCCATTGACATGCAGCCTAGTCCCAAATCCACTGTTGACCTCCACTCTTCCAGTGCAACTCCAGAAGGACTAACGGACAGCAGGGCCTCATCGTTGGTGCATCACGGGGAGAGGTCGCCTTACGCTCGCCTGCCGCCCATTGATTTGCATTCTACGAGTCCCGTGCCACCTGCCAGCGTTCGTTCTTCTAGCTCCGTCAGCACCACGATCGATAACCACTTGAACCACACGGCCTTATCCTCCGCTACCGTTGACTCCCACTCTAAACTCCTCCACCTCACCCACTGTTTAAAACCTCGCAACCACTTTGACCCCAGATCCGACCCACCGGTCCCCATTGACGACCGCTCGAAACGCCGTTTCCCCGTTGAACCTCGTTCTCCCGTTGACTCTCATCCAAACAACTGTCAGAGCGACGTTCAGCTCCCAGCAGACCATCGCACTGAAGAGAACCGGTGGAACTCAAAGAGCGGCGAGGAACACTCGGCCGACAGCGTCTGGAACACACACACACACTCGGCCACGTAGGACACACACACACACACACACACACACACACACACACACACACACACACACACACAGGACTTGAGAACTGCTGATTTTTACTTGTTTCTAAGAGAAATCGTGTTGATTTGATTTGTTCATGAAGATGTTTGTTTGTTTGTTTGTGAGGAACAAAGTTAAAATGATTATTTTCAAATGTGACTTGTTTCTTATTTGTGTGGAGATGAATCACTATAAATATGAGGTTTACATCTTAAATTATTTTAATTGTTTTTAAATCAAGTTTCAAACTGCCGGTCATGATGATTCACAAGCCCCGCCCACTTCAAAGTAACACAAGCCCCGCCTCCTGTCTGAAATAAAACATGAATTCAAGTGATTTGAATTCAATGTTATCAAATGGAATAATTCATGAATTAGTCAATAAATGTGATTCATGAAACATTTCATTAAAATAATTTTTATACAAAATAATTAATGAATTAATGAAAGGATCATTGGGTCATTTTATTAACATCACGTATGAACATTTACAGTATTCATAACTGATCCATGAAGCGTGACTTTAGGTTATTAAACGTTAATAAAGCCTTTATGACGTTTTTACCATGTGACATTACAGCTGATCAAAGTGAATAAATGGATTAAATCAGATGTTAGTTCGTTTCTCACCACCAGGTGGAGCCGTCAGCTGTTTTACTCCTCATCACTCCTCTGCTCTTCCTCCTCCGTGTCCTTCACGTTCTGCTTCCTCTTCCTCAGAAGACAAACTAAGAGCGTTAATGAGTCTCAAGGGACAGACGGAGAGACGCACTAATTAAGACTATCAGGGATCGATTACACGGCTGTTAGACAGTCACACACACACTAACACTAACACACACACTAACACACACACACACAGTCACACACTAACACACACACACACACTAACACTAACACACACACTAACACTAACACACACACTAACACACACACACACAGTCACACACTAACACACACACTAACACTAACACACACACTAACACACACAGTCACACTAACACACACACTAACACTAACACACACACTAACACACACAGTCACACACTAACACACACACACACACACTAACACACACACTAACACACACAGTCACACTAACACACACACACAGTCACACACTAACACACACACAGTCACACACACAGTCACACACTAACACACTAACAGTCACACACACAGTCACACACACTAACACAGTCACACACACACTAACACACACACAGTCACACACACTAACACAGTCACACACACACTAACACACACACAGTCACACACACACTAACACACACACAGTCACACACACTAACACAGTCACACACACACTAACACACAGTCACACACACACACACAGTCACACCCTAACACAGACATACAGTCACACACACACAGACATACACACTAACACACACACACTCACACACACACAGACATACACACAGTCACACACACAGACATACACACTAACACACACACACACTCACACACACACAGACATACACACAGTCACACACACAGACATACACACTAACACACACACACAGTCACACACACACAGACATACACACAGTCACACACACAGACATACACACAGTCACACACACAGACATACACACTAACACACACACACACACACTCAGTCCTGACTCCGGTCAAAGTAAGAAGGACGAGGGAGAAGATCAGAAAGAACAAAACAAAAAAAACTGACCCGAGACATTCTGACCTCTGACCTCTGATCTTTGTGACGACGTCTGAGACTAAACAAGACAAAGTGAGACAAAACAAGACAAACTGAGTCTAAACAAGACAAACTGAGACAAAACAAGATAAACTGAGACTAAACGAGACAAACTGAGACAAAGCGAGACAAACTGAGACAAAGCAAGACAAACTGAGACTAAACAAGACAAACTGAGACAAAGCAAGACAAACTGAGACTAAACAAGACAGACTGAGACTAAACAAGACAAACTGAGACAAAACAAGACAAACTGAGACAAAACAAGACAAAGTGAGACTAAATAAGACAAACTGAGACTAAACAAGACAAACTGAGACAAAACAAGACAAACTGAGACTAAACAAGACAAACTGAGACAAAACAAGACAAACTGAGACTAAACAAGACAAACAGACAAACTGAGACTAAACAAGACAAACTGAGACTAAACAAGTCAAACTTAGACTAAACAAGTCAAACTTAGACTAAACAAGACAAACAGACTAAACAAGGCAAACAGACTAAACAAGACAAACTGAGACAAACTGAGACTAAACAAGGCAAACTGAGACAAACTGAGACTAAACTAGACAAACTGAGACGTCCACAGTGAAGCTGAGCGTCTTGATCGACCGTTATCAATGAAGTTATAGTGAAGACATTTCATTTGAACAGAGACAAAAAGGAAACGTGACGGACGAAAAAGACGTCCTTTTTGTCCATCACTCTTCCTTTTTGTTCTTTGTCCATCACTCTTCTTTTTCTTCTTTTCTGTCCGTCACTCTTCTTTTTAGTCTTTCTTCACCATCCCTCGACGAAAAGGAAGCGTGACGGACGAAAAGGACAAAAAGTGAGAGTACTGGGTTAGCTGTTGTTCTACTGAGTTAGCTTCAATGCTAACATTACTGGTTAGCCTTCGTGCTAACGTGTCTCCGTTAGCCTTCGTGCTAACGTGTCTCTGTTAGCCTTCGTGCTACTACGTAGAAAGAACTACGTAGTATAAAAGAAGTTTTAATCATGCGATCATGATTGATTTATGATTGTAAACTTACCTTTATGTTTTACTGTTTACTTGTCGGCAGATTTGATTTTTCTTCTGTTCAACTGAGTGTTCCCAATGTGACCGATTCAACACTGTCTGTATCTTCACAGTACAAATTATAATTAGTGATATAATTAATAATTAAATCTCATTTTGGAGGAAAACAATGGAGTCGTGAAATGAAGCGTGACTGAGTTTCATCTGTTGATTCAATAAAAACCTTTATTTACACATTCATGACACAAACATCAATCAATGACGTCTCAGCTGTTTGTGTCAAAATTGATGGTTGAATCCCCCCTCCCCCCAACTGTGACGCTCTCTTAGGCCACGCCCACATTCTAGAACACTGGTGGTGGGCCATTGTTAGCGCTGTTGCCAGGCAACACGGCGCACCGTCGTCAGGGACAACCAGTCTTTCTCTCTCCTCTGATAGCAACACCATTACTGAGATGACAAGCCCACACACACACACACACACACACACACACACACACACACACAGCTTCCATCTTGTGGCGGCGCATTTTCACACAAACACAAAAACATATTGTTCATCTTCATGCCTGCTCTCTCCGTCTCTCACACTCACACACACACTTTCTCACACACACACACTCACTCACTCACACACACATACACACACACACACACACACACACACACACACAGTGACTGACACACACACACAGTGTTGTGTGATGCAATCACCTGACATCCATATATTACACACACACACACACACACACACACACACACACACAGCTAATCTTTGAAATGCTTTATTACAATTCAGCACATGAGGAGGTCACATGACAGGATACACGAGGAGGAGGACAGACACACAAAACAAACGTCCTCTTCCTCCGTCTCACGACGCTCTCACGGAGACGCAGGGGGACGTTTTCCTCGTGATACTCGAAACATAAAAGGAACCCAATAAACACAGATTCATTATTTCCAACACGTCTGTGGGACACAAAGAGGAGTCTGTGATTAGGGTTCATCTTCTGGGGAACATGAACGGTACAGTGAGCCTCATGTCCTCCGCATGGTTCAACTCGTCCATCAAATTCAGAATTTATCTTCTTGGTAGTCAATATTCACGAGGGATTCGCCATTCTCCAAATCCATGATCCAATTTAAACAGTACGGAGTAGTATTCATAGTGTACGGAGTAGTATTCATAGTGTACGGTGTAGTATACATGTGTACAGCGTAGTGTAGGTAGTGTACGTACTATACGTAGTGTACGTACTATACTTAGTGTATGTAGTGTATGATGTAGTGTACGTACTATACTTAGTGTATGTAGTGTACGATGTAGTGTACGTACTATACTTAGTGTACGTACTATACTTAGTGTATGTAGTGTACGATGTAGTGTACGTACTATACTTAGTGTACGTAGTGTACGATGTAGTGTACGTACTATACTTAGTGTATGTAGTGTACGATGTAGTGTACGTACTATACTTAGTGTACGTAGTGTACTTTGCGGGCTGCTATTTTGCTTTTAAACTGGATCCATTGAATAACTAAAGATGGCGGGAGTCATGGACAGTAGCTTGACTTTTTAAAAACGGTGGTTTGCTCAGGATGTCCCACGTTGTGCTACTGATGATTCTCGCTGACCAATCAGTGGTCTGCTGTGTTTTAACTCCACCCACTAATATCAGCAACTTGCACTACCAGAAAACCACAAAGAGCCGCACCATGCAGAGGAAATGCAGCATTAGTAGAAAAGTATCTTTAACATCAAAGCTGATGGAAATCTGGAGAAAGTCTTGAGTAAAAATATCTGTGATAACCCACAACCTTTGATCAGTTAGTCATTTATAAGTGTGCTTGATTCTATCGATGAAGTCTTTAGTTTATATATCACGAGAAGCTCTGAGGAACACTGTGCTGAATGTAGACTGAATGTCTTTGTGTGGGTTTAAAAGGTATCACAGAAGAACTGGACCCACAGACGAGTTGGAAACAAACATGTTTTTAGTGTGAAATGTTCTGATTCAATCTCGTTTCCCTTCGGTTCCTCTTAGTCCCGGAGGTCTTCCCAGAAGGTCCAAAAGGTTCCCTGTGAGTTCCCCACGCTGCATCTAAACTGCAGGTGGATCCTCCCGTTTCCTGTTGGGTCACCATGTGGTACAATCAAAAAAGAAACTGGTTCTGAACTCTCTTTGAGGTCCTGGTGCGGGTTGGACTGATAACTTAATAAATCTGAATGTTTGGGGACTGGACGTGCCAATTAAAGAGCCAATATTCAAAGAGAAACTCCACCCAAAAATGTTTTTTAATCACAATTACAAACCTTCCACTGCCATAATATACAAAAATACAACAAAGTGAGTTTTTCCAGTCTGTTTTAAGTTCATATAAAACTGCGCCCTGAGAACTTTCCATTGAAATCCAGACGAATGATTAAACTGTTAAAGTGCTCCTTTAGACAGAGGAGTACGTTAGTAACTAAAGAAACCAGGTTCCATGAGAAAAGGGGGGTCAGCTCTGGACCTTCTAGAGAGTTAAGAAGCAGATCAAGTCGCACCAGCACGAACAAAAAAAAAATCCATCAAGGTGTCTTTAAAGTTCTTGAGGAGGAGGTAGACAGAAGAGACAGATAACAGTGATGTGGTAATTGTAGTCCTACTGTGGTGAAGTTGTAGTCCTTAATAACAGTCCTGGATCACTTCCTGCTGAGGTTTGTACTCCCTCTTGGGTAAAGTTCTTTTCCATTTGAGGTCAACTTGTCGTCCGGTTTTGGTTTCTGTGGTGAAACAACAGAGGTCTGAACTTGAGGCCTGAATCTTCCTGGTTTGGCTACGATGGGGGAGGAGGAGGAAGGAAAGGAAGGAAGGAAGGAGGAGACAGATTTGATCACAGATGGTGAAGTTTGTACGGCGTTTAGGTCGTATAGGATGGATGGAGGAGGTGGAAATATAATAACTATAGAGTTGATCGTGAGAGATTTGGGTTTAGTCACTTTGAACGATGGGCTTTCGTTGACGACAGAAGTCTATTTGGTGTTTGGTTTTCAGTCACTTTCCGGATAATTACCACTTTTTGGGCCTTAATTTTGCCGGTGCCGATTCATTAAAACATGCCCTGATCATCTAAGGCTCGACGTATCCGATATGTCGTGAACAGTGTGTTGAATTGCAAAAGTGTTGCCACCGTCTTTATTTCTGACTTCTTCAAGGTGAGACTTGGAGAAAACGACGAGATAACTTTCAATGGGGAGAACGGGATCTATCGAGGCTACGACGCGCTTCATCAGGTAAACGTTACCTTCAGGTTCGTGGTTATTAATGCTCATTCCTGCAGCTCTCTATTGGCTAGCTGTCGCTTACATCCCGCCTACTAAACTGTGATTGGTCGGTTTATAATTCCACCCTGCTAGCTGTAGCTTGTGATGCTAACATGAACGAATATTTTGTGTCGACAACCTGTGTGCATCTATTTAAGAGACGAGTATTAAATGTAACTGTGACATCATCTCGCCAAATTCCGATTGGCCGACTCATGTTGCCTGTGACCAAACTGCCCCCCCCCCCACCTCTCTCTGCCTCTGTCCTCCTAGCTGGTTCCCAATGGAGGTGGGATTTGTAGTCTTAAATTCGTCATCCACACAGTATGAAATTGTAATCCTCGTTGCAAAAGCACCTGGTTCAAATCCAGAGGTCGTAGTCCTGGATTTGTAGTCCATATGTGAGGGTGACTTCCTGTTGGGCCTCTAGCTGCGACTCTGTTGGTGGAGGTGGAGGCTAGAAGAACCAACGAAACGCCTCGCCGGTCGGGACGGACGGCGGCCGCTAAAATAAGAGACAAAAAAACAAACAAAAAAAAGACGTGAGAGAAAGAAACGTACACAAAGTATACTTTTCACGTTCCCTCTCATGTACTCAGCAAAAAGTCAAAAATAATCTGTCAATATTTGGGTGTTTAAGTGAACGTTTACCACCCTGGATCACCCAAAGGGTTCATCCTCTGGGAGCCATGAATTTGAAGTCATTGGAGTACAAAATTGAGAGTGGAGCAGAAGTGATTGAAAGTCTAAAAATGACATCCATCCAGACAAACCATTCACACCTACAGGCTGTTCACAGTGACTGACCTACACGATGTCATGGTTCATCCTCTGGGGAAAATCATCGAACAATAACATATTAAATACATGAAATTGTGTCTTTTTACAACAACGTCTCACTTTGTTCACATTAATAAATATCCACCATAGACGTCTATCAGAAGCGGAAGTGGTCTGTGGACGTTTTGAAGCCTTGAGTTCGGCATTTTGGATTTTCTGATGGATCCCGAGGTGTTGCTAGGACAGACGAGTTATATAATCCCTCCCTGTTCTGGTTCCGACCCCGGGGCCTCTTACCAGTTGGACGAAACCCTAGAAACCCTCTAAAAAAGAGGCGTCCAGGAGGATCCTGATCAGACTTTTGAACCTCCTCAGCTGGTCCCTTTAACCTGAAGGATCAGCGTCTCTACTCTGAGCTACTCACTCTATCTCAGCTCCCTCTTCACCACAACGATCCGGTACATCGTCTTCATCACAGCTGAACCGAGCCTTCTGTTCATGTCACGCTCCGACCCTCACTGGTGAACAAGACCCATGAGATACTTGAACTCCCTCTCTTGGGGCAGGTACTCACTCCCAACAAGGAGGAACAATAGAGAACCATGAACTCAGGCTCCGACCGCTTCACGCTCGGCTGCAAACCGCCCCAGTGCTGCTAAAAAGGTCCAGTTCTGAAGAAAATCTACTTCATGAAAATCCAACACGCACTGGAAAGATGTTTGACTTTGTGCTGAGTTTACTGACACAGCTTGCAGCAACATATTCGTATTCCCACAGCACCCCCCACAGGACTCCCCCGAGTCCACAAAACACATGTAGACTGGATTGGGAAACTCCCATGACCCCGCCAACAGAACTGCAAAGGTAAAGAGCTGGTCCGCTGTTACACGGCCAGGACAGAATCCGCATTGCTGCTCCCGGATCTGAGGTTTGACGATCAGTTGGAGCTTCCTCGTCTCCGAACTTAACCGGAGAGTCTAAGCAGTTTGATACCCCGATAATTGGAGCACACTCTTCGGTACCCCTTTTTAAAAAATGGGAACCACCACCCAAGAAGGCCGGGTGTTCTGAAATTCCGTTTGGTGCAAAGGCACAAAAAGTCAAGGGCTCCAACACAGCGACACTCATCCAGGTGCTCCGGAGTATCCCGGCACCGGCCCGGCGCATCTCCGCCTGGTGCAACTCCATAACAGGATGAAGTCTAGCCCCTCTCCAGGAGTTTGGATCCAGAGCAAGCGCTATGCGTGGAGGTGAGCCCAACTATATCTAGTCTATACCGCTCCAACTCCTCCACCAGCTCCGGTTCCTTTTCCTTTCAGACAGGTGACATTGGGTTGGCATGTCTAGGTCTCTGTCTTTACCGGCCGCCCGGCTCACGATACACCCGGACCCCAATGCCGATCCCTGAGAGTGGTGGGTCCACAGGACTGTATTACATAACATAGGAAATATTATAATCTATCCATAATCTGTTTGGATCAGACGTCAACCTCCGGTTCTTTAAAGTTCTTCAGTTCTTCACGTGTTAAAGCTGCATTCTCTCTAGTGTCCAGCAGGGGGCGACTCCTCTGGTTGTATAGAAGTCTAGTCTAAAATGACTCTACTTCTCTCTTGATTTATTCCCTCAGTAAACATTGTAAACATGAGTTTATGGTCTCAATCTCTAGTTTACAGTCTTCTTCAACACAGTTTGGTGAAAAAGGAAAAGGAGGGAAATAAAAGTTGTTGACAAGGTGGAGCAGGAATTCACTTTTCACACGAGTTGAATATTTTATGCTCAAAACACAGAAGTTTTCCTTTTGAACGCTTGGATTTATTTGGATTTCTCTTTAAAGTCAGCGCAGTTAAAAAAAATACAAAACTCCCAAGATGCTTTGCTCTCATTTCACAAAATAAACTTTGTGATTGGCTGAGAGTCTGTCAGGTCGACATCAAAGAGAACGAAGGAAAGGATGAGGCAAGAGTGTGAAACCACCTGCTACACACACACACACACACACACACACACACACACACACACACACACAGTGCTGCCACTAGTATCCACTGGTCCAATTAGTGTGTAATTGAGGGAGATTATGGCTGTTAATTCACTGTTTTACTAACACACACACACACACACACACACACACACACACACACACTCTTACGCCATCTTTCAATGTGTGTGTGTGTGTGTGTGTGTGTGTGTGTGTGTGTGTGATGCTGAGGGAATAATTAGTAATAGTTTGTGGAGATTCCCACAGGGAGAGTGTGTGTGTGTGATATATAGAGTCATCAGTGAGGTCGAATGCTGGTGTCAATGAATTATTGATCGGCACTAATTCTTACTACACACACACACACACACACACACACACACACACACACACACACACACACACACACACTCTAGTAGATAACAAATATTCTCCTTCCCTCTCTCTGGCTCGTTTTATCACTATGAATCAGTGGAGAGTTGGTGTGTGTGTGTGTGTGTGTGTGTGTGTGTGTGTGTGTGTGTCAGTGTGTGTCTGTGTGTGTGTGTGTATGTCAGTGTGTGTGTGTGTGTGTGTGTGTGTGTGTTGGCAGCCTGCCAGACCCTGCAGGGATCGAGCTCTCGCTTTTCACCACCCACCATCTGCACAGCGTTCACACACACACACTCAGCAGGGTGAGCGATGCCTTGCAGCTCGCTGGCAGTCATCCGCACACACACACACACACACACACACACACACACACACACACACACTCACCTCCAGCGCCCCCCCTCCTCCCCCCGGTTTCTTCTTCAGCTCTTCACACTTCCTGAACTTGCAGATCTGGTGACCCGTCTTGCGGTTGCGGCACGACGAGCAGACGCCGCAGTTGATGAGCCGGCGGCACGGCCCGCACACGCCGCACCGCTTCCTCTTCCTCTTGGCCGTCGCCCCCGACGACGACGAAGAGGACGACAGGGCGACGCCCCCCCCGGCCGTCACCCCCGACGACGAGGGCGAGGAGGAGGAGGGGCAGGGGGAGGAGTTGGCGTGCTGCTGGCAGTCCGTCAGCGCCCGTTGGC
>NW_027176361.1:770299-785299 GCF_023349555.1 Cebidichthys violaceus
CGTCTCGTCTCCTCGCCTCCTCCCTCCCTCTTCTGTGGAGACCCGACACTCCTCCGTCACGTCCCTCCATCTCTCTAGCTCCTCCTCTTTGCTTGAGAGACGGTACAACGTCTTCCTGTACACTCCCTTCTCCTCCCTCCCTCCTCTCTCTCCTTCCTCCTCTCGTGCTCCTCCTCCTCCTCCAGTCGGCTCCAGAGTGACAAGGAGTCGTTCCTTCCTTCCCTCACCTCCCTTCTCTGTAGCTCCTCCTCCCTCTCTGTGGACGAACAGCACAGAGCGATACAGCGCCGCCACTCCTCCTCCTCCTCCTGCCACCTCCCTCTCTTCCTTCTTGTTGCGCGGCAGCATCCTCACAACCTCACCTCCTCCTCGCCTCCTCGCCAGCATCGCACACAGCGGTTTGTACGCCCTCCTGTACCAGACGATCGCCCTCGCCAGAGTCACCAAGACGCACGCCGCCGCCGCCGCGCACAGCAACAGGCAACCTGCGAAGAGCCAAAAACAGAACGCGCCGGCACCTCGGACAGCGGTCAGCTTGGTGGCAGTTGCCTTGTTGGTGGTTGCCTCGGTAGTGGTTGCCTTGTTGGTGGTGGTTGCCTTGTTGGTGGTGGTTGCCTTGTTGGTGGTTGCCTCAGTGGTGGTTGCCTTGTTGGTGGTTGCCTTGTTGGTGGTTGCCTCGGTAGTGGTTGCCTTGTTGGTGGTTGCCTCGTTGGTGGTTGCCTCGTTGGTGGTGGTTGCCTTGTTGGTGGTGGTTGCCTTGTTGGTGGTTGCCTCGGTGGTGGTTGCCTTGTTGGTGGTGGTTGCCTTGTTGGTGGTTGCCTCGGTGGTGGTTGCCTTGTTGGTGGTGGTTGCCTTGTTGGTGGTGGTTGCCTTGTTGGTGGTTGCCTCGGTGGTGGTTGCCTTGTTGGTGGTGGTTGCCTTGTTGACGGTCGCCTTGTTGGCAAACAAAGACACGTCACCTCTAACCCCTGACCACGAACCAGCATATGGTTCAGTAGTAATAGTAGCAGGAGGAGGAGGGGCAGCAGTGGTAGGAGGAGTAGTGGTAGGAGGAGGAGGAGGAGAAGGAGGAGGAGGAGAAGGAGGAGCAGTAGGAGTATCTGTATTGTAAGTGAGCTCGCTGAAGTCTTCGGTTGGACCTGCTTCTGGTGGACACAGATCAGTTTCGTCCAGACTCATTACAGGTTTATTCTTAAGCTGCTGAGGAGACTCACAGACCTGAGAACAGAAAGCAACAACAATAACAACAACAATAACAACAACAATAATAACAACAATAACAATAAGTCACAGGAAGAAAAAGACTTTAAAATATGCATCAAAGCAACAACCAGCTACCTTCAAGTTCTGCATCCTAACTTCCTATCAAGGTACCTTCATGGTATGTTTCCTAACTTCCTATCAAGGTACCTTCATGGTATGTTTCCTAACTTCCTATCAAGGTACCTTCATGGTATGCATCCTAACTTCCTATCATGCTACCTTCATGGTATGCATCCTAACTTCCTATCATGCACCTTCATGGTATGCATCCTAACTTCCTATCAAGGTACCTTCATGGTATGTTTCCTAACTTCCTATCATGCTACCTTCATGTTCTGCGTCCTAACTTGGTACTCACCACACTTTCGGCGCCGGGTTCGATGACCGGTCCGTCCCGGACGTAGACGTTGAGTTCATATTCGTCAACGTATAGACTCAAGTAACGGAGGGAACAGTAGCAGGCCCAGGGATTGGCTGAGAGGTAGAGGTACGGCACCTCCTTCTTCTGGCTGAACCAACCATCTGGCATCACCGTGATCTGAAGTGAAAAAGGAAACGGGGAGTTAGACGTGCCAACCTGCTGACGATGAACAACAACATAGAAAGGCTCTGTGTTCTCCCACCTTGTTGTTCTCCAGGTAGAGGGTCTCGATGGCGGGGAGGGGGTGGAGCAAGAGCTCGGGAAGCACTTTGATACGATTGGACGACAAGTCCAGGATCTAGAGGACAGAGAACCAATGAGGAGCTGAGCGTTGTCCAGTAAGAACACTAAGAAGTCTGTTCAAAGTATCCAGGTCATCATACCTTCCTCACATCCTATGTGTCCTACTTTCTAACATTGTATCCTCATGTATTCCTAACCTCCTCGCACGCAACCTTCACAGTATGTGTCCTAACCTCCTAACACGCAACCTTCACAGTATGTGTCCTAACCTCCTAACACGCAACCTTCACAGTATGTGTCCTAACCTCCTAACACGCAACCTTCACAGTATGTGTCCTAGCCTCCTAACATGCAACCTTCACAGTATGTGTCCTAACCTCCTAACACGCAACCTTCACAGTATGTGTCCTAACCTCCTAACACGCAACCTTCACAGTATGTGTCCTAACCTCCAAACACGCAACCTTCACAGTATGTGTCCTAACCTCCTAACACGCAAACTTCACAGTATGTGTCCTAACCTCCTAACACGCAACCTTCACAGTATGTGTCCTAACCTCCTAACACGCAACCTTCACAGTATGTGTCCTAACCTCCTAACACACAACCTTCACGATATGTATCCTAACTTCCCTTCATGCTACCTTCACAGTATGCATCCTAACTTCCCTTCATGCTACCTTCATGTTCTGCATCCTAACCTCCTTGCTAACAGGCTGACACACTGACCTCCAGCTTGCTGAGGCCAGAGAAGGTGTGGTCCCTCAGAGAGTCCATGGCGTTGTGGTCCAGGTAGAGTTCGGTCAGACCGGGACAGGCGGAGAAGGAGCCGTCAGAGAGGGACGTCAGGCGGTTCGATCCCAGTCGGAGGACACTGAGGCTGGGGAGGATCGGAGCGACGCTGGGGGTCACTTCTGGAATCTGGAGGTAGAAAGTCATGAAACCTTTAAGTTCTAAATATAATAGTAAAATGAGCTTTAACGTTGTAGTTTCAGGGTTCACGTTCAGACACCTCGTTTCCTGTGAGGTCCAGCTCATAGATTTTGGTGAAGATCTGGAAGGAGGACCAGGACAGACTGGAGAACTGGTTTTTGGGAAACAAAAAAACCTAAAAAAGAAACAGAAAAAAAGAAGAAGAAGAAGACAGACAGTTGGAAGCCGTCAGGGTTTTCCTGTCAAACTGTCGTCTTATCGTCTGAAACAGGAAGCTGGTGTCTCCGCTGTGGTCTTGTCCTGTCAGTCAAAACACTTTCGTCCAATCAGGGTCCAGTTATATATATATATATATACATATGTATATATATATATATACACGTATATATATATATATATATATATATATATATATATACGTATATATATATATATATACACGTATATATATATATATACGTATATATATATATATATATATGTATATATATATACACACACACACACACGTATTATATATACACACACGTATATATATATATATATATATATATACACATATATATATATATATACACACACATGTATATATATATATATACACATGTATATATATATATACATGTATACACATGTATATATATATAAATTTAATGATCTTATTATTAAGAGATAATGTCGCCCAAAGAAGACAAAACCAGAAGTTCTGTTCCAGAAGTGAGAAAATCTCATTCATCTCCATTTTAACAACTAAAGATCCAGCTGGTCAGATATATTGTGTTGCATATTATTGTATCATTATACTAAATACTGATGTTCAAATTAAAGAATTATGAGCAAATTGTAATAGAAAAATTACCAAAATAAGTGAATATTTTTTAGTGTAAAATGTGTGGAAGGTTTTTATTTTAAGAAACCCAAAACAGTTAATTGTTTTTAACATTTAGATAATTTAATGTAATTTTTGCACATTTCTATTTATTTAAAGATACAAATACGTATTGAAAAATATGAATATTGTTGATAATATAATCTAATAACTCCAAATATTAATTCTGAAAAATAAACTTAAATGTTGTATTTTTCTTTTTTGGGTTACCCTGGTCGTGGGTTCGAATCCCACCGGTACACCGGTGAAGCCGAGCGTCGTACAGTTCTCCCTCGTCCGGTGGTCCTTGTCCCGGTCCCTGTGGCAACCGGCCCACGGCGTCACCGTGGGGACGAGGCAGGACAGGAGGACGAAGACGAAGAAGAAGAAGAGCTGCATTCTGGAAGAAGATCCTGAGACTCTGAGAGGAGAAACCACGCCGATGGAGAGGACGACGTCACCAGGAAGTGAAGCAGGAAGTGATAAGACCAGCTGTTGGTGTGTTGATAGTGTTTCTCTGGTTGTGTTTGTGTTTGAATGACAAAGTAGAAGATGTTCCTGTTATTACCAATGGTTCATGTTATGAAAGATGAATGAGTTAAAGAGAATGTTTTTGACCATGTTTATGAACACGTTGTGTTCTCGTGGTTCAGCTCGCCGCCTGAAGTGAAGCACAGTCGTGTTTGACGGTTTACTGTCGTCGTGTTTGACGGTTTACTGTCGTCGTGTTTGACGGTTTACTGTCATCGTGTTTGACGGTTTACTGTCGTCGTGTTTGACGGTTTACTGCCGTCGTGTTTGACGGTTTACTGCCGTCGTGTTTGACGGTTTACTGTCGTCGTGTTTGACGGTTTATCGTCGTCGTGTTTGACGGTTTATCGTTGTCGTGTTTGACGGTTTACTGTCGTGTTTGACGGTTTACTGTCGTCGTGTTTGACGGTTTACTGTCGTCGTGTTTGCCGATTTATTGCCGTCATATTTGACGGTTTACTGTCGTCGTGTTTGACGGTTTATCGTCGTCGTGTTTGACGTTTACTGTCGTCGTGTTTGACGTTTACTGTCGTCGTGTTTGACGGTTTACTGTCGTCGTGTTTCACGGTTTACTGTCGTCGTGTTTGCCGATTTATTGCCGTCATGTTTGACGGTTTACTGTCGTTGTGTTTGACGGTTTATCGTTGTCGTGTTTGACGGTTTACTGTCGTGTTTGACGGTTTACTGTCGTCGTGTTTGCCGATTTATTGCCGTCATATTTGACGGTTTACTGTCGTTGTGTTTGACGGTTTATCGTCGTCGTGTTTGACGTTTACTGTCGTCGTGTTTCACGTTTACTGTCGTCGTGTTTGACGTTTACTGTCGTCGTGTTTGACGGTTTACTGTCGTCGTGTTTGACGGTTTATCGTCGTCGTGTTTGACGGTTTACTGTCGTCGTGTTTCACGGTTTATCGTCGTCGTGTTTCACGTTTACTGTCGTCGTGTTTGACGGTTTACTGTCGTCGTGTTTGACGGTTTACTGTCGTCGTGTTTGACGTTTACTGTCGTCGTGTTTGACGGTTTACTGTCGTCGTGTTTGACGGTTTACTGTCGTCGTGTTTGACGGTTTACTGTCGTCGTGTTTGACGGTTCACTGTCGTCGTGTTTGACGGTTTACTGTCGTCGTGTTTGACGGTTTATTGTCGTCGTGTTTGACAGTTTATCGTCGTCGTGTTTGACGGTTTATTGTCGTTGTGTTGTCTGCAGGTGGATGCTGAGGTTCACAAACAACAACAAACACTGGGGGGGAGGGGCTACACCGTGATGTTATCGTGTCCATGTCATAGTGAGGTTGTGATTGGGGGAAGGGAATGGGGGCGGGGCCTGTCAGTTGTAGAATGTTCAGGTGTTCTGAATGCCCCCCCCCCTCCTCAAAAATAACAAAAGTTAACAGACGATCAGAAGAACAATTCAATGATTTATAGAAGAAAACAAACTTCAGATTATGATTCATAATTAACCCGGAAACACACACACACACACACATGAACATATACACACACACACACACACACACACACACATGAACATACACACACACACACACACACACACACACACACACAAACATGAACATACACACACACACACACGAACATGAACATACACACACAAACATGAACATACACACACACACACACACACACACACACACACACACACACACACATACACACACAGCTCCTTGAGCAGCATCTAAAGAACCCGATATTAAACGTTATAATTAAATCAATAATCGTGATGACGACGTGATGACATCACAAAGCGAAGGTCGGAGGCGGGGTTAAAATACAGGAAGCCAATGAATACACAAAGAAAGAACAGCAGCCAATCAGAAGCCCGAGATAAAAAATATCAGAAAAATTAAAAAAAAACAAAAACAAAGGGAAAACTTCATTTCCCATCAACCCCGGCGGTGGCAGCAGGTTATCAAGATTGTCCTGTGATTGGTGGATTCCAGAGACAGCAGAGCAAAACAAGCAAAAGTAAACATCTGCTGATGTCATGCTTCTCTGGCCAATCACAATCAGTTATAGTGTCATCATCATCGTCACTCATCGAGCGCTCCCATTGGTTGGTTCTGACCTTTTGTTACAAAAGGCCTTAAAGTCACTTTGTCGTTCTCCCACAATGCATCGCTGTGTGTGGGCGGGGTTAACTCCCAGCTGACAGTAAACGTGTCGTCTCTCAGGGCGGAGTCAAACCAGCGAGGCTGCGTTCAGGGGGAGTGGGGAATACGTGGCTGGGCTGGTTGTTTTTACAACTTCCCAGGGTCAGTGAACACAACACCGACTCAGCAACTAATTTGATAATCAATTAATCTGTTCATTTATCATTTGCTGCTTCTTCTTTTTCATATCATCTCAAGATCTTTAAAGCCTTTAAAGTGACATTAAATGCAGCATAAAAAAGCCACATTTCCAACTTCCCCTGAAGGCAGCTGCAGTTTATCTCCGTCCCTTATAATAATAAATCGTTTTATCGTGAGATCCTTGAAATCACACAGAACATGTCATATCAGAGATTTGACATAGTGTCAAATCTCTTCTTCTCTTCTCCACCTGTCTCACACTACATTTCCCAGAGTTCCTTGCTCACATGCACCACAATCCATCACGATTCCTTACAATCTCTCCCACGTCTGTATTCCTACATCTCCCATGAGGCATCACTTTCTACATTTTTCCCACCGTTGCCAGAGACATTGAAGGCAACACGTTAAAGATTCATCTTCATACAAAATAAACGTCAAAATAACACTTCAAATATACACACAACGCTTTGAGAAGATTCAACATGCGAGTCTCTCCTCCTCCTCACACCTGTCTGTCTGTCTGTCTGTGTCTCTCTCTGTCTGTCTGTCTGTCTCTCTGTCTGTCTGTCTCTCTCTCTCTCTGTCTGTCTGTCTGTCTCTGTCTGTCTGTACAGCAGCCTGTCTGTCTTTGGTTTGTAGCGTTCAGCCACGTAGCATTCAATGTCACACGGGAAACACAAGCTTCAGGGAAAAAGTTCCCAACAAATAAACTTGTGATTCCCGTACAACACGAACGCTGCCTTGGCTAAGCTAAGCTAAGCTAAGCTAACTCTTCCCCACTTTGTGCAGCACGTTAGCCTTAATAAAAGCTAACCACTCGTTTCTCCTGGCTCAGGCTAACTGACTAGCCCGAAGCTAACACAGACGCTCTCTGGCTAGTTAGCCTCCTGGGCTAACGGCGGCTAACGTACAAACCGACGTACTTCATCTTTAAGTAACAACAACAACAACAACAACAACAGGAGACTTCCGCTAACAGTAGCTAGCCACTTCAGCTTTAAGGCACCTTTTGATAAACGATCGATCACGACCACAGCGATCAATAAAAACAGATAACCTGTGCTAACGTGCTAAGGCTAGGAGCAGGCTACATACACACTCTCTCACACACACACACACACACACACACACACACACACACACACACACACACACAGCAGGACTGAAGATACAGGCTGTGTGTGATGTTAGCTGGTGTGTGACTCAGTATTGTGAAAGTGCTGACGGACACACACACACACACACACACACACACACACACACACACACACACACACACAGTCCTCTCCAGCATCAAGTCCTGCAGCCAATCAGAGGTCAGATGGGCGTCTCCTTGTTGTGTTTGAGGTCCGGTGCACTGAACTGCCGTCTCATCCTAGGGGGGGTGGTGAAGCCCCACCCACCCGGCGGCGGCCCCGCCCCCAGCAGCAGCATGTCGGCGGGAGGGGGCGGGGCCCCGGAGCGCGGCAGGCTGTGGTAGTTGGGGTAAGGTCCCGGCTGGAATGGTGCATTGTGGGGGCTGTAGTAGGGGTGGTGCTGGAACGGGTGTTGCTGGTGAGGATTGTAATGGAAGCCTCCATCTCTGCCCCTCCCCCCTCCTCCCCCTCCTCCCCCTCCTCCTCTCTCACCACCGGGACTGGGCGACGCCCCCCTCCTCTGTCTCGGTCGCCCCTGGTGACCGCCGCCGCCTCCCTGATGATGCTGGTCGTGGTCATAACTACCGTTGCCATGGGCGGAGCTGTCCAGAGAGTTGCGGCGGTAGCGGCGTTGCTGGTTTTGGTTGTTGTTGCCACCCTGGTGGTAAAAGCCGCCCTGGTTGCTCTGGTTGCCCTGGTTGCGTTGCTGCCAGGCGCGATGAGGGCTCGGGGTGCGCATGCGAGGGGGCGGAGCCGGGAAGGGGAGGGGCAAGAGAGGGGGACCCTGAGGGGGAGGGGGCGATGGGGAGCTTTTACCCCATCCTCCTCCTCCTCCTCCCTCCTCCTCCCCCCAGTCTCCCCCTCCCTCCCCCAGACCCAGAGCCTGCAGGGCGGCGCTGGCCGGTCCCCATGACAACCGGTGGGCGGGATTACTCTTGAAGGGGAACTTGAGCTTGCACTCCTGGGGGGGGATGAAGCGGCCGGTACCAGGGAGGTGGACGGGGACAACTGGGGAGTTCTGACCTGTAGGGGGAGGAAGGGGGAGACAGGACATCTGTCAGGTGTCTCCTGAAACAACCTATACAACGTGTCTCAGGTGTCAGGTGTCAGGTGTCTCAGGTGTCACGTGTCTCAGGTGTCTCAGGTGTCACGTGTCTCAGGTGTCCCAGGTGTTACGTGTCTCAGGTGTCTCAGGTGTTACGTGTCTCAGGTGTCTCAGGTGTTACGTGTCTCAGGTGTTACGTGTCTCAGGTGTCACGTGTCTCAGGTGTCACGTGTCTCAGGTGTCTCAGGTGTTACGTGTCTCAGGTGTCTCAGGTGTCACGTGTCTCAGGTGTCACGTGTCTCAGGTGTCTCAGGTGTTACGTGTCTCAGGTGTTACGTGTCTCAGGTGTCACGTGTCTCAGGTGTCACGTGTCTCAGGTGTCTCAGGTGTTACGTGTCTCAGGTGTCTCAGGTGTCACGTGTCTCAGGTGTCACGTGTCTCAGGTGTCTCAGGTGTTACGTGTCTCAGGTGTCACGTGTCTCAGGTGTCACGTGTCTCAGGTGTCTCAGGTGTTACGTGTCTCAGGTGTCTCAGGTGTTACGTGTCTCAGGTGTTACGTGTCTCAGGTGTTACGTGTCTCAGGTGTCACGTGTCTCAGGTGTCACGTGTCTCAGGTGTTATGTGTCTCAGGTGTCTCAGGTGTCACGTGTCTCAGGTGTTACGTGTCTCAGGTGTCTCAGGTGTCATGTGTCTCAGGTGTTACGTGTCTCAGGTGTTACCTGTCTCAGGTGTTACGTGTCTCAGGTGTTACATGTCTCAGGTGTTACGTGTCTCAGGTGTCAGGTGTCTCAGGTGTTACGTGTCTCAGGTGTCAGGTGTCTCAGGTGTTACGTGTCTCAGGTGTCTCAGGTGTCTCAGGTGTCAGGTGTCTCAGGTGTTACGTGTCTCAGGTGTTACATGTCTCAGGTGTTACATGTCTCAGGTGTCTCATGTGTTACGTGTCTCAGGTGTTGCGTTTCGTGGTCTCTGACCCTGGTTCTGGTTCTGTCCTCGTAGTTTCTTGGTGATGTTCTGCTGCTGAAGGTTCAGGAGCCGCTGCTGTTCCAGCTTCAGCCAGCGGAGGCGCCCTCTCCTGAAGGCCGGGTCCTCGTCCATCAGCCGCTTCACCTGGACCTCCGGCTGGCGGCGTTGTGGGGGGGCGTCGCCGGCCTCGCCCCTCTGAGGAGACCCGCCCTCTTCTTCTTGTTCTTCTTCTTCTTCGTTTGCCTCCTCATCATCATCATCGTCGTCACCCTGGAGACAAAAAGAGGACCAGTTACCGGGGGAGAGACCCGGGACCGGGACCAGGACCAGGACGTGGTGTGTGGACGTACCTGGACAGGTATGATGCTCTCCATCTTTATCATCCGGTCTCTCAGAGCTTTGATCTCCTCGTCCTTCATGTTGTTCTGCAGCTTCACTTCCTGGAAGACAAGAGAAGAGAGGAAACAAGACCGGAGAGGAGACAAGACCGGAGAGGAGACAAGAGAAGAGAGGAGACAAGAGAGGAGAGGAGACAAGAGAGGAGAGGAGACAAGTGAGGACAGGAAACCAGAGAGGAGAGGAGACAAGAGAGGAGAGGAAACAAGACCGGAGAGGAAACAAGAGAGGAGAGGAAACAAGACCGGAGAGGAGACAAGAGAAGAGAGGAGACAAGAGAGGAGAGGAGACAAGTGAGGAGAGGAGACAAGTGAGGAGAGGAAACAAGACCGGAGAGGAGACAAGAGAGGAGAGGAGACAAGTGAGGAGAGGAGACAAGAGAGGAGAGGAGACAAATGAGGAGAGGAGACAAGAGAGGAGAGGAGACAAGAGAGGAGAGGAAACCAGAGAAGAGAGGAGACAAGAGGGGAGAGGAAACAAGACCAGAGAGGAGACAAGAGAGGAGAGGAGACAAGTGAGGAGAGGAAACCAGAGAGGAGAGGAGACAAGAGAGGAGAGGAAACAAGACCGGAGAGGAAACAAGAGAGGAGAGGAGACAAGAGAGGAGAGGAAACAAGACCGGAGAGGAGACAAGTGAGGAGAGGAGACAAGTGAGGAGAGGAGACAAGAGAGGAGAAAAATGAGGAGAGGAGACAAAAGAGGAGAGGAAACCAGAGAGGAGACAAGAGAGGAGAGGAAACAAGACCAGAGAGGAGACAAGAGAGGAGAGGAGACAAGAGAGGAGAGGAGACAAGAGAGGAGAGGAGACAGGAGAGTTTGTTATCTGTGGTACAGTCTCTGTCCACTCTGATCGATCAGGATGGATTGATCAGTGAACTCACCTCCAGAATGTCGGTCAATTTATCGATGTGAGCCTTCAGGTCGTAAGCCTTCTCTCCTCCTCCCTCCCCCGTCTCTCCCCCTCCTCCCCCCTCCTCCGTGGGGGGGCTCCTCTCCTCCCCGATGCCCACCGTGTCACACACGTCCTGGGACACCAACCTCCAGCTCTCTCTCTCGTTGGGGTCCTTCTTCACGTACATGCGGCTCAGCTCCTTCATCTTCACGATGGACAGAGCTTCTATCTCCTGACGGGAGTGACGGAAGTCTCCCAGAGCCACCTGGGGGGGGGGGGGGGGGGGGGGGGGTCAGCTTCTTTGACTTTATGACTTGTGTTAAAACTCAATACCTCACGGGTGGCTCAGTAACTGTTCTCTACCTGACTCATGGTGAAACATTATATGTGTGTGTGTGTGTGTGTGTGTGTGTGTGTGTGTGTGTGTGTGTGTATGTGTGTGTGACAGACCTCGTAGCAGATCTCCTTGACCGCCTGCATGCGGAGGTCCTCCATGGTGACCCGTTTGGGGTCTTTGCTGATCCTCCTCCTCTGAGGGATCTGGTAGACCCGGAGAGGCTCCCTCCTCTTCCCACTGCTGGGGAGACCACACCGCTTCACTATGGACTGGACCTGGAGACAGACAGACAGGTGTGACAGAGAGACAGGTAGAAGGTATAAGGTGTGACATAGAGACAGGTAGAAGGTAGAAGGTGTGACAGAGACTAGGGATGCACCGATCCACGTTTTTCACTTCCGATATCGATACAGATATCTGAGGTTTAGTATCGACCGATACCGATCTGATACCGATCTAATAGAGAAAAACAGTGCTGAATCGATTTAAAAAACGCAGCCGACGCTACGCGCCCCCAGGTTGTCCATCGCTTTTCTCATGTTGCTGGCGTTGTCCCTCAGAATCACGTGGATTTTGCTCAACGGAATTTGCCACTTGTCAAACATTTCCTTCAGGCTAGCTGCTATCGCTTCGCTGGTGTGCGACCCACGAAAGTTTGTTGCATTTAACATTGCACTGTGTGGCACAAAAGTTTCATCCAGCCGGTGTGCTGTTAAACTTAAAAGTGACACAGGGGAAACGTCGGAGCTCCAGATGTCTGTCGTGAAACTTATCGATTTGACATCTTTTATCTCCTTCAATATGTGTTTGCACACTTTACCGTGCAGTTCAGGTAGCGCCGTCTCCGACAAATATTTTCGGCTTACCATGTCGTAGCGTGGTTCCGGGTGGTTAACTAGCAGCCGGAATCCCTTATCCCCGACAACTGAGAGCGGCTGCCCGGTTCCAGATGGCTGATCCTTTCGCTCGCTCCATTTTGAAAACAATCTATGCGGCCAGTTCGCTAGCGCATGACGTTACGCAGAGCACAACGCATATAATTGGACTGAATAGATTTGCCTTTATGGATCGGTCACATTGTCACCGATACCCGATCTAGAATTTTTTCCTATATCGGGACCGATACAGATATTGATATCGGATCGGTGCATCTCTAATAGAGACGGGTAGAAGGTGTGACATAGAGACAGGTAGAAGGTAGAAGGTGTGACATAGAGACAGGTAGAAGGTGTGACATAGAGACAGGTAGAAGGTGTGACATAGAGACAGGTAGACAGGTAGAAGGTGTGACATAGAGACAGGTAGAAGGTGTGACATAGAGACAGGTAGACAGGTAGAAGGTGTGACATGGAGACAGGTAGAAGGTGTGACATAGAGACAGGTAGAAGGTGTGACATAGAGACAGGTAGACAGGTAGAAGGTGTGACATAGAGACAGGTAGAAGGTGTGACATAGAGACAGGTAGAAGGTGTGACATAGAGACAGGTAGAAGGTGTGACATAGAGACAGGTAGACAGGTAGAAGGTGTGACATAGAGACAGGTAGAAGGTGTGACATAGAGACAGGTAGACAGGTAGAAGGTGTGACATGGAGACAGGTAGAAGGTGTGACATAGAGACAGGTAGAAGGTGTGACATAGAGACAGGTAGACAGGTAGAAGGTGTGACATAGAGACAGGTAGAAGGTGTGACATAGAGACAGGTAGACAGGTAGAAGGTGTGACATAGAGACAGGTAAACAGGTAGAAGGTGAGACATAGAGACAGGTAGACAGGTAGAAGGTGTGACATAGAGACAGGTAGACAGGTAGAAGGTGTGGCATAGAGACAGGTAGAAGGTGTGACATCGAGACAGGTAGAAGGTAGAAGGTGTGACATCGAGACAGGTAGAAGGTAGAAGGTGTGACATAGAGACAGGTAGAAGGTGTGACATAGAGACAGGTAGACAGGTAGAAGGTGTGACAGAGACAGGTAAACAGGTAGAAGGTGTGACATAGAGACAGGTAGACAGGTAGAAGGTGAGACATAGAGACAGGTAGAAGGTGTGACATAGAGACAGGTAGAAGGTGTGACATAGAGACAGGTAGAAGGTGTGACATAGAGACAGGTAGAAGGTGTGACATAGAGACAGGTAGACAGGTAGAAGGTGTGACATAGAGACAGGTAGACAGGTAGAAGGTGAGACATAGAGACAGGTAGAAGGTGTGACATAGAGACAGGTAGAAGGTGTGACATAGAGACAGGTAGAAGGTGTGACATAGAGACAGGTAGACAGGTAGAAGGTGTGACATAGAGACAGGTAAACAGGTAGAAGGTGTGACATAGAGACAGGTAAACAGGTAGAAGGTGTGACATAGAGACAGGTAGAAGGTGTGACATAGAGACAGGTAGAAGGTGAGACATAGAGACAGGTAGAAGGTGTGACATAGAGACAGGTAGAAGGTGTGACATAGAGACAGGTAGAAGGTGAGACATAGAGACAGGTAGAAGGTGTGACATAGAGACAGGTAGAAGGTGTGACATAGAGACAGGTAGAAGGTGTGACATAGAGACAGGTAAAAGGTAGAAGGTGTGACAGAGACAGGTAGAAGGTAGAAGGTGTGACATAGAGACAGGTAGAAGGTAGAAGGTGTGACATAGAGACAGGTAGAAGGTAGAAGGTGTGACATAGAGACAGGTAGAAGGTGAGACATAGAGACAGGTAGACAGGTAGAAGGTGAGACATAGAGACAGGTAGAAGGTAGAAGGTGTGACATAGAGACAGGTAGAAGGTGAGACATAGAGACAGGTAGACAGGTAGAAGGTGAGACATAGAGACAGGTAGAAGGTAGAAGGTGTGACATAGAGACAGGTAGAAGGTAGAAGGTGTGACATAGAGACAGGTAGACAGGTAGAAGGTGTGACATAGAGACAGGTAGACAGGTAGAAGGTGAGACATAGAGACAGGTAGAAGGTGTGACATAGAGACAGGTAGAAGGTGTGACATAGAGACAGGTAGAAGGTGAGACATAGAGACAGGTAGAAGGTGTGACATAGAGACAGGTAGAAGGTGTGACATAGAGACAGGTAGAAGGTAGAAGGTGTGACATAGAGACAGGTAGAAGGTAGAAGGTGTGACATAGAGACAGGTAGAAGGTAGAAGGTGTGACATAGAGACAGGTAGAAGGTAGAAGGTGTGACATAGAGACAGGTAGAAGGTGAGACATAGAGACAGGTAGACAGGTAGAAGGTGAGACATAGAGACAGGTAGAAGGTAGAAGGTGTGACATAGAGACAGGTAGAAGGTGAGACATAGAGACAGGTAGAAGGTGAGACATAGAGACAGGTAGAAGGTAGAAGGTGTGACATAGAGACAGGTAGAAGGTGAGACATAGAGACAGGTAGACAGGTAGAAGGTGAGACATAGAGACAGGTAGAAGGTAGAAGGTGTGCGGACCTTGTTAGCAGGTAGCTTCTCCCTCAGGGAGGAGATCAGCCTCCAGCTCTCCTCACAGGACCTTTTGTCTGAGTCGTCTCCACTGTCACTGTCTGCATACTGCTTACACACACACACACACACACACACACACACACACACACACACACACACACAGATTATTGATCAGCTGAGATCCTCCAGATGATCTGATGTATCAATCAAACAGAGACTAACCAGTCTGT
>NW_027176361.1:790299-795299 GCF_023349555.1 Cebidichthys violaceus
GGAGAGAGACAGAGAGAGAGAGAGAGAGAGGGAGAGAGACAGAGAGAGAGAGAGAGAGACAGAGACAGACAGAGAGAGAGAGACAGAGAGACAGACAGAGAGAGGGAGAGAGACAGACAGAGAGAGAGACAGAGAGAGAGACAGAGAGAGAGAGACAGAGAGACAGACAGAGAGAGAGAGAGAGAGAGAGAGACAGACAGAGAGAGACAGGGAGAGGGAGAGAGACAGAGAGACAGAGAGAGGGAGAGAGACAGAGAGAGACAGAGAGAGAGAGAGAGACAGAGATAGAGCGCGAGAGTTTAACCAGGGAGAGAGTGTGTACTAGTACAACATATAAACTGTGTATATACCAGCCTCAGTGAGTACTAGTACATATAAAGTGTGTATTTCTACCAGCGTTGTCCAGCAGCTCCTGGAGGCCCTGAGAGAACAGCAGGTTCCTCAGTCGTTCCACTTCTCCCTTCAGCTCTCGGATCAGTTTGGCGTTGGGGTCCTCGTTGATGATGGCGTTGCAGCGGATCTGTTTTGCACGGTCAGCATATCTGGAACCACAATCAGAGACTCAGACTGGATTTAAAGAGTTACTCCAGCTTCATGTCCCCAGTGTGTGTGAGTGAGCTCTGACCTCAGCGTGCTCAGGGTTTCCTCATAGTTGATGTCAGCAGGACTCAGAGCAGCGATCATGGCCGTCCGAGAGTTTCCTCCTGAAACACAACTGTGTTACTATTCACTTCACTAGCCCTCTGTGGTATTTAGATACTGTTTATACTGAAGATAATAGTCTAAGTACTAGTGCTCACCCAGGTTTTCCTTCAGCAGCCAGGTGAGAACAGAGTCTCTGTAGGGAATGAAATCACTTTTCCTCTTCTTGTTGCTCTGCTGCAGAGGACACAAAGGAGGAGACTCATCCTTCACTACAACGTACTTCATCTACTTCACAGTGTCAGAAACTCTCCTCATAGAACTTCACCACAGTACAAATACACAATAAGTGTGTTTCTCTTGATTTACCATTTCAGCCAAAGCAGAAATCACTTTCCCCAGCGTGGTGAGAGATTTATTGATGTTCGCTCCTTCCTGTAGACAAACACAGTGTTAAAGAACTGAAGTTCAGCAGATGAGGAGAACGTTCAGGGAAACTCGTGACCTCTCACCTTGAGCCGTGTGCCCTTTGCCCCCGAGGAGTCGGCCCTCTCGCTTCCAGCCAGGTCCACCAGACTGATCTTACTGACCTGAAGACACAGTCCAAAATCCTGATTATAGACAACTGGAGGTGAAACGGACCGGATCCCCCACACCGTTACTGGGTCCTCACAAAGACAGTATGTACACAGAGTCCTCACAAGGACAGTAAGGTGACAGAGTCCTCATAAGGACAGTAAGGTGACAGAGTCCTCATAAGGACAGTAAAGTGACAGAGTCCTCATAAGGACAGTAAAGTGACAGAGTCCTCATAAGGACAGTAAAGTGACAGAGTCCCCACATGGGCGACACACACACCTTCTCCGTGTCCAGAC
The DNA here is from genome assembly GCF_023349555.1 of Cebidichthys violaceus. NCBI lineage: Eukaryota > Metazoa > Chordata > Actinopteri > Perciformes > Stichaeidae > Cebidichthys > Cebidichthys violaceus. Next base: position 791,817 of record NW_027176361.1, read on the forward strand.
TGGTCATCTGGTCTCGTCGTTTCTGGGTGAAGACGATGGTGAAGACGGCGTGAGACCTGGACGACGTCTCGTTCATGTTTGTGGCCGCGACCGTCCTGTAATCAATAACCAATAGATTCATTATGATGAACCACAGAACAACTACAGTTCCCAGAATGCCTTTCAACAAGCCCAAAGAAGGAGGAAGAGGACCCACCGAGCCTTGTTGCCGGCGTCCATCAGGTCCCGGATGTCGGTGAACCCGGTCACGGCCAGCTTGGACAGGTCCTCCACGTAGGGGCCCAGAATGGGATGCTCCCGGACCCTCAGGGTCCCCTGAGACTTTGGGTTCAGAAGATCCCGGACCCGCTCGCAGTAGATCTCCATGTAGGACACCTGGAGGAGGTTAGGAGGGAGGAGACAGAGCTCAGTCTAACGGACGTTGATACACACACTTATATACAGGAGGAGCCGAGGTCTTACCTCCACAGAGTAGGTCAGGTCTGGATCAGAGTTCTCTCCTGTTCTCTGGAACAAGTCCTCACACAGCTGAACACACAGAGACTCATTGATCACAGTCAGTCCACATTAACAGCTGACTTCAGTACATGAAGCAGGAGGCGGAACGTCTCTGTTGTCCCATCTCCTGCATGTATTCATAGAGGTTCAGCAGAACACCTGGACACAGACGCATACGTTCATCTCACTGAGTACCTGAGGTATGATCCCTTCCTGTCCAGGCTCCTGTTTGCCCATCATGGTGTAGCTCTTCCCTCCCCCTGTCTGACCGTACGCAAAGATGCACACGTTGTATCCTGGAAGACGATCACGACAATGTTAGTGATGAGAAGACATCCTGGATATCACCGGTTAGGAGGTCCGCAAACACAAAACGTTCAAGGCATGTTCAGCTAATCTTTACCATCTAGCATCTGGAGCATTATTACTAGCATTACTAGCATCATTAGCATCCCTATTCCTACCTATAACTTAATGAGCATTACTAGCATCATCCCTTCTATCAGCAGCATTATTATTAGCATCTGTAGCATTAGCATCACTAGCATCATCACCATTAACATATGTAACTTCATTAGAATTTGTAGCATCACCATGAACTGTAATATCATCATTGACGTGACCTCTTTGTCTATTAGCATCAACATTAGCATGTGTAGCATTGGCCTCTGTAGGTCTTGCAGGTTGTTGTTCATCTCAGTGTTGAGACTGATGAAGACACATTAAACCTGCTCAGACTGGTTTACCTTCAAAGGCGTGAAGCAGCATCTCCTCTCCTATGTCCTTATACACCTGCCTCTGACATGCAAAGCTGGGGTCCTCAGGCTGCAGAGACAAACACACACACCTCTGGTTATCACCCAGTTCATCTGACCGAGGTCTATGTGTGTGTGTGTGTGTGTGTGTGAGATCACCGTGGTGTGTGACCAGTAGGAATAGTCGAAGGTGAAGTTCTTGGCTCCATCTTTGAGCTGTTTGGGGTTGGAGATACCTGGAGAGAGAGAAAAGGGAATTATCGCCACCACAGGGATAGTTAGCATTAGCCTCTGTAGCACCACCACAGGGATAGTTAGCATTAGCCTCTGTAGCACCACCACAGGGATAGTTAGCATTAGCCTCTGTAGCACCACCACAGGGATAGTTAGCATTAGCCTCTGTAACACCACCACAGGGATAGTTAGCATTAGCCTCTGTAGCAGCACCACAGGGATAGTTAGCATTAGCCTCTGTAGCACCACCACAGGGATAGTTAGCATTAGCCTCTGTAGCAGCACCACAGGGATAGTTAGCATTAGCCTCTGTAGCACCACCACAGGGATAGTTAGCATTAGCCTCTGTAACACCACCACAGGGATAGTTAGCATTAGCCTCTGTAGCACCACCACAGGGATAGTTAGCATTAGCCTCTGTAGCAGCACCACAGGGATAGTTAGCATTAGCCTCTGTAGCACCACCACAGGGATAGTTCGCATTAGCCTCTGTAGCACCACCACAGGGATAGTTAGCATTAGCCTCTGTAGCAGCACCACAGGGATAGTTAGCATTAGCCTCTGTCGCAGCACCACAGGGATAGTTAGCATTAGCCTCTGTAGCAGCACCACAGGGATAGTTAGCATTAGCCTCTGTAGCAGCACCACAGGGATAGTTAGCATTACACAACTGGTGAAAAGTTATGAATCAGCTGAGCTCTCTATAAATAAACTGTGTGTGTGTGTGTGTGTGTGTGTTTAAATATAAACGGGGTCAGAGGTCACTTGACCAGCAGATGCATGCTGGGATTGCTGAGGCTTGTTTTAACACATGAGCCTGTTAGCATGATTCATTAGAACACACTGAAGAAGATGTACCATCACGAATATATTAATACAGATTAGTGCGTGTGTTTTATATATATATATATATATATATATATATATATATATATATATATATATATATATATATATATACACACATGTATGTGTGTGTGAGTATGAGTGTATCTTACAGGTGGTGTTCCCCTGCATCTGGATCACACACTTAGCGTTGCGTCCCGTCTCTCTGGAGTTGAACGGACGGACTCTCACCGCCACCTTCACCGAGGCGCCCGTCATCACTAAGCCCCGCCTACTCCACCTGAGGACAGCCAATCAGAGAGCCAGGAATAAATTAAACGTTAAAGAAAGAAGAAAAACACAATCTGGAGGTTCCAATGAAAGACTATCCAGGTGCATTATGGGAAATGTAGGATCCAGTGAAATCTGTCCCTTTCCCTCCCTCCTCTCTTCTTCTTCTCCTCTTTCTGATGCTCCTCCCTTTCAGTTTATGAGTTCCCGCTCTTTTTCTCTCTTCTCCTCTTTTATTTCCACTCGTGGGTTTTCTTTTTCCTTCTCTCCTTTCCTCCCTCTTACTTTCCTTGTTTCCTTTCCTTCTGAACCCACTGTCCTCTACTTTCTCTATTTTCTACTCATCCTCCCTTTTCTCTTTGTTTGCTCTCATCTCTAATCTTTTTCCTCTCCTTCCTTCCTTCCTTCTCTCTTTGTATCCTTTTGTTGTTTTTACAACCCTCTTCTCCTTTTTCCTTTCCTGTTCCCTAACCCTCCTCTTTCCTTCCTCTCCTCCTCCCATGTTTCCACTCATTCTCTCTCTTTACATTCCTTTCCTCTGTTATGTTTCCTCGTCGCCATGAAAACCAGAGCAGCCTCATTCCCACCTCTGTCTCTCCTTTCTATTGTCAGTCAATGTACACACACACACACACACACACACACACACACACACACACACACACACACACACACACACACACACACACACACACAGTCTATTGTTGCTGTGTGTGTGTGTGTGTGTGTGGTAATTGATTAAAGTGTGTCACAGTGAGACAGAGTGATCTTGTTATTGACTCTATTATGGGATGGAATGTGATGATCTGTACTAACTTTATTGATCCTGTGACGTGTTCATGTGTCCAACGACCAAAACACACAAAGACGTCCAATCAGC